>NW_020271371.1:819160-953943 GCF_002803265.2 Melanaphis sacchari
TTGTATTCAACATGGGAACTTTATCAATCGTAATATTCTGCTTCTTTGCAATCGCCAGCATATTCGACACAACACATGCAACATTTGGTGGCAAAGAACATGTACATATCCGTGTTCATGTGCCAACCATTGTGAAAGAAGTTTATGTAAAAAAACCAGTTCACCATCACGAACACCACGATGATCATTATTCTGGTCATAGTGATCATGGAAGTTCATCTGGTGGTTATGGAGGATCTTCTAGTAGTTATGGTAGTGGTGGAGATGATTCGTATAGTGATCACGGATCTTCTGGTATTTATGATTCTGGATCAAGTGGACATGGTGGTAGTAGCTATGATGATAGCTCATCCGATGAATATATTTCCAGTGATCACGGATCAGGAGGTTATAGTGGATCTTCCGGTGGTTACAGTGGTTCATCAGGAGGATTCGGTGGATCTTCTGGTGGATATGGTGGTTCATCAGGAGGATATAGTGGATCTTCTGGTGGCCATGGAGGTTCATCAGGAGGTTATAGTGGATCTTCTAGTGGTTACAGTGGTTCATCAGGAGGATTTGGTGGATCTTCTGGTGGATATGGTGGTTCATCAGGTGGATATGGTGGATCATCAGGTGGACATGGTGGTTCATCAGGTGGATATGGCGGTTCATCTGGAGGATATAGTGGATCGTTCGGTGGTCATGGAAGTTCATCAGGAGGCTACAGTGGCTCCTTAGGAAGCTACGGAAGTTCTTCTGGAGGTTATGGTGGTTCTTCAAGCGGAATTTTATTTAGTGGGTATTCTGCTAGTAATCACAAAGGATCATCCGGTGGATACGGCGGAAGTTCATCAGGTGGCTACGGTGGTAGTTCACTTGGTGGGCACGGTGGAAGTTCATCCGGTGGATATGGAGGTAGTTCATTTGGTGGACACGGAGGAAGTTCGTCTGGTGGATATGGTGGAAGTTCATTCGGAGGACATGGAGGAAGTTCATCCGGTGGATACGGAGGAAGCTCGTCCGGTGGATATGGTGGAAGTTCATTCGGAGGAGGACATGGAGGAAGCTCGTCTGGTGGATATGGTGGTAGTTCATTCGGTGGATCCGGAGGAAGTTCATTCGGAGGATATGGTGGAAGTTCATTCGGAGGAGGACACGGAGGAAGTTCATCTGGTGGATACGGAGGTAGTTCATTTGGTGGACATGGAGGAAGCTCGTCCGGTGGATATGGTGGAAGCTCATTTGGAGGATATGGTGGAAGTTCCTCCGGTGGATTTGAAGGTGGTTCATTTGGGGGACATGGAGGAAGTTCAGGAGGTTTTGGAGGCTACTCGGGTAGTGGTTCCAGCTCTGGTGGTCATGGTGGAGACACCTATTCAGCCCCAGGACAAGATAGCTATGGACCACCAGGCGAAAGTTTTCCTTATACTAAAAAATGAGCCACAGTGAAATTTCAAAACAAATACTTTATTTTTAACATGAATTTAATTTTAATTTTGTTATATTGTTACATACGTTATTGCTATTGATTTATATCTAATATGGAAACAATTGTTAAATGTTTTCATTTTCTAAGACTGACTTATCTGTTTTTAATAGTAAATATAAAAATAAACACATTTTATTAGAATTTATTGTACTGTTTTTTATTTATTTTTTTCTAGTATAATTATATACAAACTAATAATTGCAATTACTAACAATTAAATGATTTTATCAACCAGTGTCTTAACACTAAGATCTATCCTGAAAAAAATAATAATAGATAGTAATAATCAGTTATTTGTATTTAATAGGTTTCTTTAAAACTTTACCTAACAGATGAATTATAATTAACTAGTAAATTCATTTAAAACAGTATTTCCATGATATTTAATATTTATACATTATAGTTATAAAATTTTCCTTTATGTACTGATTTTCATTGAGTATTGAAGTATATAGTCAGATACAAGTTATAAATTTAAACAAAAAAACGGTTAGATATGCGTACATCGATGTAATTAATTATTTTGTTTGAATAATATTTTAATTTTCATCAATTTTTATTTAAGACAGCGCTATAATGGTGTATAAATATAGAATAATTAATTTGAATGACTAACATTTTTTTTGTACAAAATAGTGATTAAGGTGTTAAGTATAACCAAATTATTAAATTTAATAATTTTGTGATTTTATCTTTTGTTATTAAATATTAACATAACAATAAAAAATATAGATTTTTTTATAATAACACTACTTTCATTTACTAATATGCCAAAATTATATTGCGATAATTTAAATTAATTTTATACTCGTCCTTCAATTATAGCGTAACGACATATATACTAGATACTGATAACATTTGCCATTATATTCTTACATATATGAATATCCATACTATTACTGTACTGGTTGAATAAAATTCAAAAGTGAATTTATTAAAAATATATTCTTGCAAGTGAGAAATTTTAATAATTTAGACAATTTTGAAATAACACGAATTTCTAGGTATTTCTTAAAAATAATTTTGATTTTCTGCTGTTTTTTTCCCCTTGGTACTACAATTGATTGTCTTAATTATTTTAATTAATTTAGTCAAATACATGATATTATCTTAAACTTGTGTTTCACATCGGGTACATTAATTATTTAATTGAACCTTTATTAACGGTAGTATTAATATTCTTACTAAACGAGTTAAAAAATTAAATTTTGTGTGAAAATATTTTTATTAATCGTTAATTAATATGATAATTTTTTTGAAAAATAATTTTATGACCAATTCGATAGCATATTTTGTTTAGTTATATAAGTATAATAAAAATAGTAATAAAGCCATTGAGATATAAAATAAAAAATTAGAAATAATAATATTAAAATTACTTAGTATGTTAGTTGAAAATGTATTAAAAATCAGTAAGCGCCTATATAATAGTGTTAATCAAAAATAGACATTAATGATAACTGTGTTGCCTATATCATATCTTTGTACAAACCTAATATTTCAATAATATTAAAACTTTAATTTGCATGTCACCAGTTGGCTGAAAGAATGATTTAATATAATAGTAATAATATTTAATATACATAATAGTTATTTAGTATAATATAAAATAATATTGTATAAATAGGTAACCTATGATATTATTGATACTTAGATTATAAAAATCATGTTTCTAATACTAGTCTAAATTTAATCAACCGTAATGCTTTATTGCTATGCATAAAAAGTAACAACAAACCAAATACTTTCACAATTTACAAAAGCCACGCTTAAATCCAAATACTACTTTTTAATTTTTCAACAGATAATAGACAATTATACAAAAATGATATTTTATTTCACTAATGTACAATTGTCAATCACTAATAGCCAATTAGTATACTGTAGTTAAACTAAAATTGTAAGAAATTTAAATCGTCAGATAAAACCAAATCGTCAAAATACGTGTATAGACGGGTTAATAAATGGTTAATAATCACACAAAAATCATTTAAGTTTTATCCGAATACCATTCAATCTTCGACCTTCAAATAAAATACAGTAAATAGTAAATAGTAGTAAATTAATTTTTTCGTCAAAAAACCAGAAATGTTTTTGGACAAAGCGTTCGACGATTGATTCAAACCTCAAAAATCATCTCTAAATTACAACAAAGTGATTGATAAAATGATAACCCAACATTTATTCTATAGACTGACTGAAATATCTGAGAATTAAAATCACTTTATTCTATTGTACGTTAAAACTGTGCCAAGACGAAATTTAAGTATTCCAATAGATATTTTATAAATCGTTTTACATGCCACCCAAGGAATGGTGTGTTTCACATAAACTTCTTGTAACGAATTACGACTAAATACTAATCAAACTAAATGTTAAGATGGAATACTCAAATAAAGCTCTCACTAACAGCAGCTAGTGTATATGCAACCCGCACGATCTTCTCGTATTTAAGTATAAGTAGTATAACTGATAATAAAACAAACACTTAATTCAAGTACATTTTTAAATACTTCGCGATAAAGAAAATATTTATAATGTTCAATACCAGCACAGGTATATATTATTTTTTTTAACAAAAAATAAAAATGAGCTAAATTTAAAAGTGTTTAAACTTTTCTTGTTTGCATATCATGCATACCATGAACAATTATATTTGTTTCACATATTATAATTATACATATTTTGTTATTTGTTGACATATATTAATTATTAAGAATAAACTGTATGTTAATAGTTTTAAAATAATTTATTTACTCAACCTGTATAATCTTAAATATAATATATTTCGTTCTAACGTTTATATCAGTTAAAATATTTTTTTGAACTTTTCCATTCTCTTTAATACAACATAAAAAGAGTTTTTTAAGTGTAATGCAGAAATTTATTTGCACAAATAAATATTTTCTATTTACTTAATTTAATCAATATTATATTAAAAACGAAAGATTACTGATAAAAATTTGTTTTTTTCATTTAAAGCAACGTACTCAAAATAAGAATTTTAAAATATAATATTATACGTATAATTGTTAATTTGCATTGAATGTTTTTAATATTAAAAATAGAATACTGAAAATCAACTTTTTTTAAATTGTAATTTACTTAGTACACGATTAATAAAATAATTACATCTTAAGTGTAAATTCTGTCTATATGGACATACAGTGGGCGTTGAATTTATTGTAGGAGGATGATGATATCTTTCATTGAAGCCACTTCAGCGTGGGTAACATGAAACGTCTGACCCTTACAATCATAAAATAATTATTGTGATAGTATATTTAAGAAAACTTGAAATAATGTTATATATTTTAACAGTTCAGATTTGATTGTATTTTATACTAAAAATTATACTTTAAGTTCTATAGCATACATACATTTATATGTGTATATTATAAGCAATAATTATTATACTTCAGTATTTTAGAATAAATTTTAATAGTAATAAGACATTACTAAATGGTCTTCCACACTGCACTGATGTACCTCTATTGCCTATTCTTTATGCCGTGTAACAACAAATCTAAGTTGAGAGTATCGTCTTACTTAACTCATTTGTTCATCTTGTAGCTCATACATTGAAGTGTTGTTATAAATGATAAATAATTAACTGAACAGAGCAAAATAATCATATTTCTATCATTGTGCAGTATTATTAATACTTACTATAGTTTAGCTATACTCCTCTTATTATAATAGTGACTTTCCTTTATAGGTATTTTACAATGAGTATAACTATTATCCAAACTGTATTGTTGAATTGTTCTAAATAAAATATAATTAATGATAAGAACTTTATACTTTTTAATGTCTGTGGTTTCTATATTTACCACCTATTAAATTTTAGTTAATAATTTTTATTGACGATGACAATACGTGGACATATGGCAAAGATTTCAAAAACTAAGTACCTAATAGAAATATAAAAGGTTGGCATTTAAATATAAATAAATAATAATATATAAGTATATTTAATATAGAAATAGTATTATTGTAAAATAATTAACAGTTTTAAAGGATTTATCATTTATTTTATATTAAATTAATAACTAATAACTAATAATAATAAAAAAATTAATATATTTACATAAAATAAAATTATATTGTAATATTTATAGGTATTTAATTATTTAATATTTTCTTTATATGTGAATGTTATATATTAATAATAATTTTTATTACCAGTTTTGTTATTTTGTAATTATTCAAAAAATATTAAAATTATCATAAAAACTTGACATACGTTATTATTTAAATCGTAATTTTCTGTACGCAATAATACTTATACTTTCAAAATATTTCAACTTATTTTAAAAGCTATATTATAATATCTTATATTTAATCAATCATTGATATTATTTTACAAAATGTATATAGAAATATATTTTAAATATATTTTAAATCAGTAAATATATTTTATGTTTTATAATTGTTAATTGTTTAACATAATTATCTTGATAAGTTCTTTTAGCGTCAAAATAAACGTACCATCAAGTCCTAAGACTTAGCAGTGCTGAAGTATAAACATCATATCGTTATAAGCTTTAAAGGAAAGTACGTTAAATAATGAACATAATATATTGTACTTTAATACAAAACAACAGTGCTCGCTGAATTAGTTTTCAGATAGGGCCATTGCCTTAGAGCGTTTGAAAATAAGACTTTACACGTGTTAGTGCCTATATATTAATGTGAGAAATACGAATGATGCAACAATATATACATTTGATTTTCTAAAGTCATTTTAATATTTTTGATAAAAATTGTATGGATTGAACAAAAACCTTGAAAATTGAATACAAGATCCACGTAAATTGTTCTTATAAAAAGTTAAAAATACAATGGCATTTCTTTTTTTATTGTTCTGCGTTAAATTGTATTGTCTAATAAGTTCAAAACATGTAGTAAACTTATCTGAAATAATAATATTATAATCACTATGACCTATATTATTTTATTATTATTATAATTTTTTTTTTTTTTTTTGTTAAATAAATTATTTCAACCTAGACAATATACTCATTTAAAACTAAATTATTAAGAAAATTACAAATATATAATAAAATAATTTTATTTTTTTTAGAAATTTAAACTGACAGATCATATTATACACCTTGAAATCATTTGTCATCACGTAAAATAATAATTTGCACTGATATTTAATTTAACTGTATTAGTATTTTTTAAATCATATTTTATTAAAGCCATAAACTTCTGTGCAAAATTTTGTTATGTTAAAGGTTAATTTTATACTAGATTAATTTACGAGTAGAGTATTAGACAATATAAATTATTATTCATTATAATTGTGTAACCGATTCAACAAGGGCTATACACTGTATGTAATGCATATGTATACATATATTTGACCATGTTTTAGTTTGAAATACGTTTTTAATACATCACATAACTATACATAAGAGTTTCATACTATACGTCATATTTATCCGTATACTTCAGATTTTGCTTGTTTCTACCGTAAGGTCTAAAGTCTAAATATTTAAATTGAGATTAAACTATATCACAAACGGGATGGAGTTATTAATATATGTATAAGAATATTTATTTATTTTACTACAATTAACAAATTTAATAAAATTAATCCACGCACTAATAATTTTATCCATGTCCTGTGTCAACCATGTCTGTCTATCCCAATTTCTGTTTGGTAACTTGGTAACTGATATCTTTGTAGAAAAAAAAAATGGGAAATTTATTCTGTCGTATTGTAGATATTGATTGCGTATCTCATTAATGAGTAAGACAATTTAATGAAAGTGTAAAATTTGAAATCAATCAATTTTGATGGAAACGGTTAGTCACTGTGTTTCTAACGATGTAAGTGAATATTAGTTTTTTTTTTTTATTAATGGCGTAAGTTGAACTAATTTTTAACAATAACAAATCGCTTTTATAATATAATAACAATAATCGCTAATAAAAAATATATGTTGTTTTGAGCTAAACTTTTTTAAATTTTTATTTATAAAAATACAAGAAATTTTTTATTTAATATTTTAACTTAAAATATTTAAAAAAATTTTACCTAAAAATTAATTTAAAAATATTATGATTTTGATGAATTCATAAAAATGGTTCACCTAAAAACAAAAATTAAAATTGAGACTATGTATTTTATTTTTATTTTTTTTATATCTGTAAGAACAACTAATAATAAATTGTATAATAAAATTCAATCTTATCTATCCAAAAACAAAACTTGTATCCTACATAAATTTAAAAACAAATTTTGTGATTTCATTAGGATAGGCAACTAAATCCACACTAAGCGTAGATTTGGTTACTGTTATTTTCATAGCCAATTAAGAAACGTAACTAAAATATTTTAACAAAAAACATTTATTTATATAAAGTAGAGTAGTCAAATATTTGTAGAATATTTTCTTTATAAACACGACTAGGAATTATTGAGGCTTGATTATTGTGAAAATTAAGTAAACCATAAACCATAATTTTCGAAACACATAAAAATATTAGTTTCATAAGTGCAAGGCCCTACATAAAATTTAAAGACAATTTAGGTTTATATAATACTACTTACTAGCATATTTAAGAGTTATATTATTTTTTTTAAGAGCATTTGGAATAAAATTTGTTAAAGTAAAGAATTAAATATATAAATATTAACATACAATTTATGTATTTCATATTAAAAAATAAGTACTGAAAAGATGTCGAATCATTCACGGTTGTGGTTTCCGATTGATAATTGAATTAACAGTAAACTGTATATTAGAACAGAGCTGAGTGTAACAGGCTATTGGTAAGATGTTCCGATTTTTAATTAAAACATAAGTAGTAAATGGAAGATTTTTGTCTAATAGACTGTATTCGTAGGTCATTTGTGTAAAATGTTACTAGTAACACATAGAAAAATACTAAGAGTAATGAAAAATATAATTTGAAATATTGGTATTAGATAATTTAACCGTACCTACGCTCAAATTGCATTTTTATTAGAACAAATAAATCAAAATATTAAACAAGATGATCAGAAATCATCTGATCTCAATGAATTTTAGACAACCTGGCTAAGTGGCTCATTTATATATATTATGCAACCGTAAACGTTATTTTTATTCAAATACGATTACTTATGCATATATTTATAAATTAAACTTTCACCTGTCGAATCATGACAGCAATGATTATTTTTTCTATTTATCATTAAAGTAAGATTCAAATTTTGTTTTTTCAGTAAAAAAGCTTTACTTTAATATGCAACTCCTCATTATTCTTACGACAAAAAAAAATATCGAAAATTCATAATCCCAATTTATTGTTTGAATGCGTTTAAAATGTTTACAAGTTTATTAAGATAACGAATTCATAAATTATTTTTTATGTATAAAAATGTACAATATTTTTATTTTGACACCAAAATTTTTAATATGTATAAAAATAATCTACATAATATATTTTAGTTAATTGATATTTTAGAAGCAGTTTATCAAAAAGCAACACAATTTCTTTTTGAGTGATTGAGATTAAAAAGTTGTAACATTGGATATTTCAACGTTTAATAACGATTTATTAAAAAATTTTAATTTTTCAAATTAGTCAAAATCAATCAAATTTGAGAATTAGTTTATAGTTAAAAAATGTATAACATTTTCAATTTTGATAGCTAAAAATTAACAATTTAATTCAAAGTTCCTCATAACTCTACTTTAAGAACTATAGTTTTTACTGAAATGTAATAACCTAAAATAATCTATAAATGCGCAATTATAGACATATAAAGTTCAAATGTTGATAAAATTAAATTTTCTAACAAAAAATAACAATTTTAATTATTTTGATGTAATTCAAAAATTTAAATTTTTTTCATTTTGTAATATATTTCATTAAATAAAATAATATTTCTATAATATCTTAATTAATTTTAATTTGTGGCCTATTCATACCACGAATCAATTAAAACCGTTCTACGGTAAATCAGTTAATAACAGTAATATACGTTATAAATAGGATGGTTTATTCATATGTTAATTCAACCTATAATATTATTTTAATGGTAAAATAAATTACTATTCGTAATATAAATAAATAATAAAATATACTTAATAATACAATATTATATAGACTCACGGACCGTCTTATTTTTCCTATGCAATAATTTATTATTGCCTATTGAATTTAAATTTATCACATCCATTACGATGACCTACTCAATTCAAGACGAGATACACACGATAATCAATGTCTATAGAAAAATAAGAAAAAGAGTGGGTTTTTGAACCATAGGGTTATAAAAATTACAAAATGGCTAATCTCGGTCAGTAGTACGACGCTCCTAACCAATGCGGCTATCACTGGACACGGACCAGCTGTTATTACATTGAAATATCTTTTTAATGAACATTCAATGAGCAACGACTGTATAGTGTATATCGGGGGCGGAGATCTATATGTTTCTTATGCAAATGAATTATAATATGTTGTTTTTACTGAGTAACCGCGTTATTGGTTGATTACAGGATATAGTCAAATTCGATTACGTATTACATTATCTTATGTTTGATGATAACTTGATATACTTAAAACGAAAATCATATTATTGTTATATAATATAAAAATTTCAAAATTTTTAATTTATTGAAAATTCTTATAACTATAAAAAAAATTACTCAAAATATTAAATCAAAATTAAAGTAATTAATCGTTATGGAAATATTTCGTTTCTTTGAGGAAGTAAATTTTTTATGTATTGACATATGTATATGTTATGCCCTTGACATACTTTTCAAATTCTCAGATTCAGATTATTTTTAAATTAATGTATTAAATTTACATTTTTATATTTCGATATTAAAACATAAAAAATCACTAGAAAGTATTATTGAAAGTAAATCCTCGAGTATAAAATTTAACAATATCTTAATTTTCCCGATCTGAAATTATCTGTCAACAAATATTTTACATTTCTTTAACACACTTGTAGATGTCATAAAAAAATAATAAAGAAAAGAATACATTTTAGAAATTGTCGTGATAATTATTACTTTAACAACTTCAATAATCGTGATAGTAATATGATAGTAATATTATGTTATATCATTCATATTTCACATTTATAACAACGTTTTGGGTGTATCTCGTAATCCGCATTTGTATATAATGTATATTATTACATATTAAAGTGTAAAATATTATAATACTATGCTTATCTCGAAAATATTTTTAATATGAATATAAATTATGTAACAATACATAATAGTAACATAATCATTGAATGATATATACACAAACGGATTATTTACATATTTTGTATCTCATATTATTATATTATATATATATATATTTAACGTAAATGATAGCTTAAACACAGGGACATTATTGTGATGTCACTAACGTATAATAACATAGCTAATAACGATTTTTTCGAAATATTATAAATGATAGAAAAACCATATACCTATACGCACTTATATTATGTGTTATTTATTCTGAACATGCAATCAAACAAGTTATCCACACTAGACACTAGACAGTAGGCTGTCTTACTATTTAGCGGTCAAATGAATAATACAAACATAAATTTAAACAAAAATATCTCCAAAATGTGTTGATCTCAGTTTCTGAATTACGCGTACCAATGTGTAACCTATAATTAGCAAATTATTAATAGTCATACATCATTATGTACACTCATAAATCATCATACATTATACATTGACCAAATTTTATTATTTTGAAACAAGAGAGTTTTAGTTTAAGCAATCCTTTCAAATTTAATATCTCTTTAGTCTTTTTGAAAAATTTAAAAAATGGACACGAAGATACTTTCAAAAGAAGCGAATGTATAAATATTATACAAAATAATAAAAGTATTACTATACACTATAGTCATTTTTTTTTTTTTTGATAAAATAATTTATTAGAAAATCTATTTTTTCAAAATTTGAAGTCTTGTAACACAATACAAGATGTTTGAAAAAAAAATGTTAAAAATAATATTTTTTATCGCTATATATTTTTTTTTTTTTAATTTTAATTTTAGTTCTTAAACAATAGTAACATATAACGTACGTTATTCGATATCAAATATTTATGGGTACATCAAAATTTTCAAAAAATTAAAAATTAAGTTGTATTGAATCAAAAAAAAACTTAAAATTTATGATGATAAAAATTTTAATTCAATTTTTTTATGTTATAATGGATATAATATAATATTTAACTATTGAATGTTGTTAAATACATTAACGTATGTTACGAAAAAAATGACTATATAATATAATGATAATTGAATCTTCCTGTGTGATATAATATTATGTGCTATTGTATAAATGCCTATGAAATATTGTAACATTACGATTTGTTATTTATGAACATAATATAATATTAGTTATTGAAGTACAATTGTATAGTCCATATTATTTTATACACAAATTATGTCAAAATTTCCTTCGGAAAACCTGCCGGAATTTCTGTGAGTGAAAACCGAGCGGCGGGAAATTCCTTATAAAAACGTTTCACGCTCGCTACCACTGTTATTTTCATTCGCACGTGTTCGCAATAACATACTGATGATACTAGCGTATAGATATTAGATAAGCATTTATTAGTTTTCCGACGAGCATCGACAAACCCGTGACATCATATTACAATATTGCAGTTTTACGACATTCACATAGACCTCGCGGTGTAATAATCGTTTGTTCTTACCTAATTATTATTATTGTTATTATTGTTATTATTATTATTTGTTTTAAGGTGTATTTGTGTGCATATTCGTATTCGGAAATGGTCAACAAGAGCGTGAGTATTCGGTGTTTAATTAATTAATTAATCATTTTTTGTTGAAAAACGACACTAATATAAATTAAATATTAAGTCTGAGGATACAAAAAACATGCCCATTATGGTTTCAACGACTTTCGGATAGATGGTGTATCCGTTAATGCAACACAGTCACGAGCTTCTTATAAATTTTTATTAGATTTTATTAGTTTCTCCTATAACAAAACCATAATAAATTTTTAAACAAACTTTTTTCGCAATTCATATCGAAATCTACTATAGTTAGATAATAATACACATTGGTAACATAGGTTCTGTGTAATCGAGATTCAATAAAAATAAGTTGGTATTTTTTAACACATTACCAACAACTGGCAATATATACGTAAATAAATTATTCTCACAAAATATTGAATATTATAGATCGTTGAATAAATACTCGAGAATTGAGCTATCATACTTCATAATATTAATGAACTCATTTTTTAATGAATTTCTCCACAAGAAAAGCAAACCCAATTAAAAACTTATTATTATTCAAATTCAATAGGAAATAAAACTTGATGAAATTAGTAACTGCGCGCAAAATTGTAGTTGAATTTAGTAAACATATATTTAAAAATTATATCTTTATTTAATTGTTGTAATGTTATAATTTTTAATTACTATACTAATAAAACTACATAGTCTAATGAAACTTAATACTTGATTCTTATTTAGTGTTTTAATATTTCAATAATACATATAATAAATTACTATATTGTTATTCATTAAAACTTAAAAAAGTTTAATAAAATTGGTCTTGATAAATAATTCTTAATTCGTTGTTTTACTATAATTGTTATACAGGTATTATAAATGTATATATGTTTTCAATTTTATTAATAAATATCTACTATGAAAAACAATTTGGTGCATAATTTAATGATATTTAAATAATTCTCAAATTTTCGTTTTTAATGTCAATTAATCTAACTACTAATAGAATAATAATTATAATACGAACTTATGCAGAACGTTAATATTTGTCTATAATACCGATAAAATTTGATTATTCGAGAAAAGATTTCCCTTTTCAAAACCAATACTTAAAATTGCATTATATATCAAATTCTTTAATTGTTTTTCTTAAACTTATGTACCTATTTTAATAGAGTACAACTATTTACTTTATTTTTATAAGTAACATTCATATTTATTTTGATTGCAAGTCACGTATTTAAATAATATTATTAAAAGAGAATTTTAAATATTGAAAGATATATAGTCTATAATTGTAATAAAATAAAATGTAAAATGTATAACTATATTTAAATTTCAATGTAAAACTAAATTAATTTTAATATTCTTTTAAAAAATGTATTTTATTTGATAAATATTTATAATTTTTTTAAAACATAAACATTTTTGATGGACAATAAAGAATACCATTATGTGCTAATACAGTAAATTATTTATCAGTATTTCGTAACTTTTGATTAATAGTAATATGGGTTTTATGTTTACGAAAAACCTCCTCTCACCTTAAGAAATACAAATAAAAATGTCCATTATATTTTGGTGAAATATACCCATTAGACATTTTATACGTCTAATGTCTATCTTTCACAGTCGATATTTTTTTGTAGTAGAATTTTAAAGAATTTTTGTTCATACCTCCAGCACAACTTATAGTTACAATTTTATCACGATGTTTAAGGTACATACACTACGTAAATAATTGATAAAAAAAAAATAACAAATTCGGCTTCTTTAAAAAAAAAAAACATATACAAAAATAAATTACCATCCAATTATTCTAATAACTTATATTTTTATATCATCAAAATATTATGGTAGTGCATAATAGTGATTTAACCACTGAATTCCAATGCAGCAGTGCTGTGGTTATCCTTTCATAATAGAAACGCAATTTTGAAAATAATTTATGTTTTTTATGAAATAACGATAATATTATATGTATAAATATATTGTACACTCTATAATTGCTATTCCATATGCAAGATTTACAAGTCTTAACGTCGTAAGCCAACAATACCTATAGACAGCTTCAAATTTAATTATGCGTTTTGCTTATAGCAAAAATAACTTATTAACTTTTGACACGCAGAATGTAATTAAAATTTTAGTTAATAAATATTATATAGTTACTTACCCAAAACGTTCAAATGATATTATTTTAACTTTAGACATTTTGAACCTACGAAATAATAAACCATAAGCATTTGATGTAATTTGACAATATTTTGATTTACTTTAAATACTATAAACAATAATGTAAATATTACAGTTTTAAGTAGTCACGTAACTTTAGGATACGTCCATGGCATCTTTGCCGCTTCCTGAAATATTTTTAAGGACCTTTTCATAAAATCGTATTTCTTGTTTTAACAGAAATTAAAATTAAATACCATGAAATTAAAAACTTTTTACTGTTACATGACGTATTATAAAATACTATTTAGCAGTATGAAATTACAAAAAATATTATATCAAATGATTATTTTATAGTAAAAAAAGTTTATTGTTACAAAAACAAATAAAATTTTTGAAAAAATGTATTTATAATTGTAAGTAATAAAAAACCATAATGTTCTATAATAATTATACTTTTTACTATTTGATATCATTTAATTTTTTATTTTTTTCATATGATAACAAACATTTTTAGTTTCCTATTTTTAAGCAGAATATTATCTAAAATATTTTGGTATTTATAAATCAGATTTTTAACGAGTAGCTTATGATATGAATTATAAATATTCAAAATTTTGATGAGTGTAGTAAGATGGCACACATGCAAAAGTACACCGAAAATCTTTAGCTTACTATATTCAATATTCATTCATCTAAATTTTATATACCTATAAATTATAAACTACTTATCCAAAATTTAAATTAAATAATAAAATAATCTGAATAATTTTCGGATTTATAATTATATTGTATGATTATAATATAAATTATAAAATAACTAACAATATTATACAATTACTGAAAGAATTTTACTCGTCATTACTTGTTATTGAAATTTTTAATAGCAATAAGTATTATTATTTTTTATGTGAAATGACATATGTGATAAACAAATGATTCTAATTTTTAACGGAGAGAATAAAAAACGATGTATAGGCCCTTTCCCCATCAAGCTATCCCTCAAAAAATTAAAATTAAAATCCTGGCTACATGCCTGGTTATATATACATGTAACATTCTTCATGGTCTAACATAATACGCTCAGAGCATAAAATATATTTTGTTTTCGTTAGTTCACCTATACCTAGTTATAATATTGGTACAGCGAATATACGTGAATAGAAAAAATATTAGATAATAATAGGTACAATTTAAAAAAATTATTGATTCGCGATGTGTCGTTACATCTCGTTTGCATTGTTGTGCATTGTTGTGAAACAGATTACATTTTATTTATTTCTCTTTATAAACTGCACACATTATATTTTTATTATTATGTATTATGTATAATATATAAATCATCATACCAATCAAATATGTCGACAAATATTGGTTATCTAACAATACAGATTTCCTTTATTGGGATACCGGAATCGATTTTCCATATATGTATTATTATTTTTCACATTATTTTAGTAAATCTAATTCGTTTTATTACCACTGTAGAGAATATAAACGATATTAAATTATTTCCTGTACCCACAGAAAACAGAACAGATTTCACAATGATACAACGTAACGTTTTTAAACGAAAATTGTAGCATCGTATTGACGAACAAACAGAAAATCGGTTCTATACAAATAATAAACATTTAACTTCACTCACAGAAATAATTTAAGTTATGTAATACATTCACTGTAATCATCTGTTTCAGGTTCTCAGTATAATTTCACTGCTCGCAGTAATTCTAGTCGTTTCCTTAACATCAGCGCATACTATACAGTAAGAAAATCTAATTTTACTTAATTAAAATTTTAGTTTTAATGATTAAATATTAGGTATCTACTTTTGGCTACTATGTTTCGCTCTTCAAACTTTGAATATTTTATAAAATATCATATCATTATATTTTAAAATTATGTAAAAATTAATATAAAATTCTACAGATACCCATATCTACTAGAATTTAATTTCTAACGGAATATGTGTGCAGACAGTAGACACTTAGTTAATATAATGTTACATTATATTTGTAATTCTAAACGGTTATTATTTATTATTTTTACATCAAACAATCTCCGAACATACTTTAAATCATTTTTTTTTTTTTTCAAAAACTAATTAGGCATCTAATTACTCGATCACGTAAAACGACTTTCAACTCGTTAAAATAAAATTGAAAGATAATTACTATATGACAAAAGTTAATTGCACGATGTTACGAACAGACTCAAAAATTAATAATTTCTATACACTTACAGTAAAAAAAAAAAAAAAAAAAACGCAAATAAGTATTCTATATTTTGCATTATATTGGACTTAAATGCATTGATTGGTCACACGTTAGTAATGTATATTACGACATTATTTTCTAATGGTGTATCCTTTACATGATGATTAATATAATTAGAAAATATACACTTGTGACAGAATATGTCATACGTCAAATGGATCCGAAAACTATTCACATGACACTCCAGAGGTGTCAAAATATTCCTTTACAAGAAAATTAACCATGTTATTATTTACCGTAATATATTGTATTTAGACTCAAATTAGAGTATAATAATATAATATATAGAAAGAATCAAATATATTTTTGTCCTGGTATTGAATGTGTTCGATATTCATGAAAACATCCGATAAAAATATGTATTACCTATTCGTAAATTGTTTACTGTTTTTTGTAACAACTTTAAAAATTACTTTTTGCGTTTATTTACTTACCATAAAAATAAATACTAAGTAAATACGTATTTTTTTTTTTTTATAAAATATTATTGTTAGACGATATACAGCGTATAGCACAATTATGTACAACGCAATTAAACCATATTTCAAACATTTTACAAAAATACCAAGTTTCATATTATATACATTTTTAAGTACAGTTTAACTCCGTTTTGTATTAATGAAAATAAAATTAATTTAACTCAATCGTAATTATTTAAATAAAACAAAATATTTGTTAAAATTTAACAAATTAAAAATATTTATACTGAGATGAATATTATGACTCAACGAAGTGTCATTTATTGCTTTCATAAATATTACGCATTAATCGCAATTTTAATCATTTTTGTATATTATACAATAACTGGAAACACTTATTACAGCTTTATATTTTTATGTATCATAATATAAAAACTCTACTATTCAATTTCAAAATAGTAAAAACATTGCTGTTCAGTGGTTTCAAGTAATTAAACTTCAGTTATTATATGAGTATTAAAAAGTTTATGATTCTCAAAAAATATTAGTCAATATAAAAATATTCAAAAACAAGAAATAAATATTATATTTTTTTAATTCATTACATAAACAATGTTTTTTAATTTTATTGTTGCATATTAATTATTATTTTGTACCTTTATCTGTTTCAAATAAAACCTTAAAACAAGAGTTTTTTAATGAAAATGGTATATGAATATACATTTATATACATTATAATATAATATTTAATGATCCATTCTAAAATCCAAGTAACAATTTTAAATTTTGCATCGCAAAATTTTCAATAAAAAATTTCTTTTAAAGTGGTGTTAATACCAAAAGAAATTTAACTAACTAATTGATTAGTACTTAAAAATATTTTATTTTTATTTTTTAAGCCCATGTGCTTAATTTGTTATACACAAAAATTAGTTTTAATTTCTAATTTCATATTATCAATTATTGATATACTTTTATTTTTTTGTTAAATAATAGGTAAGTTTACCTCTTTAAATTGTAACCAAAAGTTCTTGTTTAATTTTTAAGATTGATCAAAGAAACTGTATTCAATATTTTTATATATTTATAAAATATTTTAAGAGCATATTTGGTACGTTTTACAAACATTGTCGATGCATAAATGCATATTATTTTAAGCTTCATTAGTTTTTATTATTATTATTTTTTTTGTTTGTTTGTTTATAAAAATCCGAAATTAATTTAAAACAAATATGTTATATTTTATTTTAATGCTATATAGTTTATTTAATTATTATACTTTTAGTTGACGTGTATTGTTAAATAATTTTAATTATGAAGCTCTTTTTGCTTACTGAAGACCAATTATGAAAAATTAAATTTTTTCATAATTTTTTATACACTGTACGCAATACACAAACCACGTGTGACATCAATATTTATTTTGTACAATTATTTTTTTTATCTTTGTCAAGCTAATTACCTAGTATTCGATTTTATAACAAAAATTTAAAATAATAATAATACTTATTTTAAACGATTTTTAAGTTAAAGGATTAATTTTTTTATTTGGTTGAAAACTTAAAAATAAGAATTACGAACATCCAAATTAAAGTGTTTCGATATATTTATATTAATAGTATTTCTATATAACTAATATGGCACTATAAAATTTTGTTTACAGTGAAAAACATATCATTCACGTTCCTTTATTGGTACACTACGTCCATCATCATCATCGAAAAATTATAAAACCACCCAGACATAAAATTAAAAAAGTACATACCAGAAAATTTGTACATCGATATCATAATTACTGGTATTAAAAACTGAACTATATGTAATGTATAATTCAAAAAAAACATTAAAAAAAATACCCGATATTTGATTAAATTCGATTATGATTATATTTAGTTATTTTTATTGATAAGCTAAGTATATGCACATATAATATATAATGCACAAAATATTATAATATATGCATACTGCATGCATTTATACCTAACCTTAGCATACATAATTTATATAATTGTAAATCATTAAAAGTTGGTGTATAAAATATAATACTATACCAAATTTTATGTAATAATTGCTGTTATAGTATACGTATAAAGTAACTACATTTAAACTCAACCATTATTTTTATTAATATTAACTATTAAGTTACAAAATGTAATTAAACCAAGAATTTAAAACAACGTCTATATGTTCAATACGTTTATTTTTTTAACTACATGAGTACAAGAATGTGAACTGATTTAAATTTAATAAATTGCAATGTTGTACATTTGTATACATTTAGTAATGTTTATAGTTTCTATTTAATTATAACAAACTCCCTTTCCATAATCCACATCCAATTCAACTAAACAAATGATAAAATTTATTTTTTTTTTACTCTAAAATACAATATATCCAAGTATATAACGGATAATGATAAAAACTTTTTATAAACGTAGGTATCTAAGCAACGTTTAATTATAGTTTATAATTATATAACAATAATTCACGGAGCGTGCATCAGTAAATTGTATGTATGTTACAGTGATCACAAAACAGAAATTTCTGAAAAGTAAAATAACTTCTAACTAATAATAGCCTTCGAAATGTCCACTGTTCAAGTCATTTATTATAATATTAATTTCGTTGTACGACATTCTCAAATGTGTTGGTATACGTATAGATATAATTACATAAAATGTAGAGCATAACTATGAATTATGAAATATTGAAATATTTATACATAAGATAAACAATATTGTATCACATGATCAAATAAACCAAGTGTTTTAAATAATAGTTTATTTAATATTAGTTTATTAAAGTAATCACTAATCTGAATGAACGATTCGTTTCATAATAAGTGATGTATTTCTTTTTTTATATGAGTCTTTCATCACCTTTTGATGTTGTTAAAACGCTTCAGTATTTTTATTACAGATATTTGAGAATAGTTTTTGGTATCAAATAATTTAATTGGTACTTAAGGGAATCATAAGTAAAAAATTTCAGTACTTAACAAAATAATCTGGAAAAACTAATATAAAATAACGAAAATACTTTTATCCAATATTAATTTTCGACGAAATCAGTTTTCTTATTCTAGTTCAAATTTAAAAACAAACAAATTTAGAGACTGCATTTTCATCAAATACTTATAATTGCATTTTTAGACATGTTTAACTTTTAAAATGTTTGAATCTTTTTGTTTATTTTACATTTATTTTAAATTGTTTAGCGATTTTTTTAGAAGTTATGACAAAAATGTATACTATATTTCATGAATTTGATACAATATATAAAATATATATATAAAATTGTTAAATAAATATTGAAAATATGTAGTCACAGATTTTTATGAGCGTTTGAAGATCAAATATTAAAAACATTTTCAATTTCAATAGTTACAACTTGAACATAATACTATACAAGGTCGTTAAGGTCTCTCGTATGTTTTTGTTACAGTAAACTAAAAATTTAATTATTACTATATTATAACTAATTATACAATTTTTTTTTGACAAAAATTAAATTGATCTACAGTATAACTAATAAAAAGAATACTTATAGCAATATAAATTTATAATAATATAACCTTGGAAATATTTAACGGTTTTACCATCTCTACTCATAATCGTTTATTTTATGTTATGATTTAACATTGAATTCAAATTTATCAAATCCATTAAAGAGACCTTCATATTGACTAGATAGTAGATACACTCAACACCTTAGCAGAGTGATTTTTTTGGTTTTTTCTAAAGTTATTTTTTTATAAATGTAGATAAAAATAGTCTTGGTTGATTATATTAAAAATTATTATCAAAAGCACATTATTTTAACACAATTTTTACAGTAATTTGAAATTTACAATTTTATAAAATTAGGAACATATTTAATTTTTTTTTTTAAGAAATTCAACAATCCATACATTCTTAGCTAAATAACCCAAAAAAGTAAATTATTTAATATAACGAGCATGTGTTTTAGTGAAAAGACCATTCAAATACGACACTTAGGCTTAAGTTATATATAAATAATTAAATAATAACAATAATAGATTATAGTGAATATTATATAACGTTTGCAATATTTTTAGAAAAATGTAATTCAACATATCATATTAGGTACTAATAATAATATAAATTTAAAATATAATTTATCTTCAAAAACATAGGCATTCTGTATCCGCTCAGAATCAATTTTTATATACAATAATTTTATTTATCAATAACTTTAAAAAAAAAAATATTATAAAAAACTACTTAATAACAAAGTACAATCGAAATTTACCATAAGACCAATTTACATAGCTGTACTTAATTTAGACAATATGATTTTTTTACCATAAAACACTCAATATTTTAAAAACTATAAATAGTTTGAAAAATTGTTTTTTACATATTTAAAAAGTCATTAAAAATTATATTTTTCACTGTTTCTTGTCATTATTTTTTAGTTTATACCACTTTTAAAGGGCAGCATACCTTTTTATGTATTATTAAATATTATTATTATTATTATTATTATTATTGACATTTTAAATAAATAAAATTCAAACGAGCAGTTAATTAGTTATAACTTATTAATAAAAATAATATTTACTCAGTGTATATATAAACTGATATAGTGGAGCAATATTTTGTAAGATAATAAGTACTTCTATTTTCCCACACTATTTTTTTTTAATTTAAATACGAGTAGAATACGATTGCGTACTGTACCACACTTAAGTGGCTAGATTATTTAATTTAACTTTTCATTCAAAATTTATTTATACACATCAAAATATTTTAAAAACCTACTGCTTTGAAATATGAAATTAAAAACCGAAGAAGTTATGAGTAAGTTACTGTAATCGTGCTATAAATTATAATAAATTAAATTTGAATTCAATAATAAACTTTAAAAAATTTAGACTTTAGTTACATTCAAAAAAAAAATTCCACGTATTTCGATTTGAGTGTATAATGTACACTGTATATAAACAAGTTGGTGTACCGAGATTGACTTTCAACTACGTCGAGCATATAAATATAATAGTTGGTTTGCCTATTTTAGTTAAAGTGTTTATATTAAATTTATTATATTTAATACTTATAATGAATTACTTGGAGTTATTAATCACCATTATCAAATATGTTTTTATGTAGGTATTTTGCCTGAGAAAACTAACAATAGGTTAGTGTAAAAATAAGTTGAAAAATTAAAAATTATTCACAGTAAAAATTAATTGGATGTACAGGTATATTCCAGCTATTTCACTACTAAAATTTTCAGGTATAAGAATTGAACTTATGGATCTATGATTAAAACCTTGCGAAAAATCAAATTATTTATTCTAACATCTTAGATTATAGTTTTATAAAATAATATTTATATCAATACATAATTAACGAAAAGATCAAAATTAAAAGATTGAATCATTAAAATTGATTAATGAATTTGAATTAATACTTCTGTAGTTCTGCATATGCATAAGATATTATATTTATCAACAAATAAAACAATCAAATACTAATATATTTATCTTTTTTAAATATATTTTTAAATATACATAACTATTACTATTGAAAATTGGCAATAATAACTCATCAATTTCACTTTTCATTTCTAAAATAAAATTACGTTTTTAGTTTTTTAAAATTGTTTTGTTGTGACATTCCCTAAATAAAAATATGTTGGCGAAACTCCAAACATATATCATAGTTTAAAATTTTGTATTCATAAAATATATCAAAATAAATAATTCATACGAAACTTCATTTCATATAATATTAATGAGAATTGTAGCATACGAAGACCATCTATTTTAGTGAAAATATTACTACAAACTATGATCTTTAATGGTTAAAATTAAATAATTAGACTGAAATATTATACATTATAGATATTAAATACAACATAGGTTCAATTTAAATTGCTTTTTTAAATGATTTGTTTTTAATTTTAAATATAGGTTTAACATATAGGGATTTTACCTACAATTCAATCAAAATTTAACACCAAAACTAAGTAATTAAAATTATATTGTATTTATACTATTTTATATTTAATATTATGACATTTACATCTATCCTTGAAAATGGTACCTACTGTGAGAATTGAACTCATTAATTTCATCTCACAAAATAAAAGAATAGTTAATTATTAAAAACACAACATTAATATTTATATAACTATTTTAATTTTTTGTTAGCATTTTTAACTTATCAATAACACAATCACTATAACATCCATGTACTAACAAGTTGCAAGTTTTATTTTTTTGCTAAAAACTTTTAAAATATATACAAAATAATAAACTATACAAGTTTACATCATATGAATAAATTTGAAAGTTCTATTATATTTTAAATATTATATAACTTGTATCAACATTTAGTATATTGATAACTGTAATACTTAATTTAATACCTCCATCAAAACTTATTTAACTAAAACCTAGCACAAACATTATTTATAATATATTGCGTAAACCAACCTAAAATAACTTAGATTTAAATGTAACGACAAATTAAAGTCACAGAGATATTTGATATTTTCCGGTAAAAATACTTACAAAGTTAAACAACGTTCATGAAATGATATTGTATTAAAGTATTTGTGAATATAAAATGTATCATTTAAAGTGTATCATCTAATTATTTACTAGACATTTATATATTAAAATAATATATTATTTATAATCTATGGAACAAAATCATGGTGTTTTCTTTTCAATTATATCTATGTTTGAAATTAATAACATAAAATTACCATTCACCACACAAAAATGTAAATGTGCGTGTACACACATAAATATATTTATATCTAGGCTATTGATATTATTAAAGTTCGTTATATAATTTAAAGAGAGAATGTAGAATAACTATTGAAAACAAAAATATTTTGCAACTAACGTGTGAATGAAATCATTTTATTTTTTGTATCTAGGTATTCAAATTCTCACTATAATTTAAATTACATAAAAAATAATGTATCTACCTGTTAGGTTAAATGATTAAAACATCAAATAGTATTATTTCTTTACTACACGTGTAAGTAAATAAGTTGAAGTATTAATATATTGTATTATGTAATATGTATTGTATATTAATGAGTACGAAATTAATTTTACGCGAATTGCATAAACATTTTATTTTTGAAAATAAGTGAATTTTTTGGTTTTTTTCATATGTTGAATTATTTTTTATAAATATTTTTTGATTAGTAAAGAAAAAAATTCAAAATCTTTCGTATTGAGCTATACCAGTAGCCAGTAGATATTAGAAATGTCTATAGTTGGTAGAGTATTATAAAAGTTATTGAAAGAAAAAACTACAGGATAACAATAAAAAAATCTGGAATGATATATCCAAAATCAATTATATTCAATATGCGGTTCGTTCAGATTAGTTTTACAATAATACGATGACTAGTTTTAAATTTAATGCTTTTTTCCAACTTATTTGAATATACGCTTAAAAAGTAAATACACTTATTTACCTATAATTATTATAACATCATAATTTAAGTATAATTCAATTATATAATATTATTATAGTTTCAAACAATAATTTTCACCAGTGATAAAATAATAAATACCAATGTTTGTGTTACACTCATAATGACTGTGATTGTAAGAGTGAACGTCGATTGAAAACCAGTTATCGCAAAAAAAACTGATAACTTAAACCATAAATGTTCTTTTTGTAGCATTTATAGTCAAAGTAGAAGGTGATAGCAATGCTGTAATAGCCCTAAAGCAAATTTGTGTAAAATTACTTCACAGCGCAAAGAACTTGGTGATGTCCTATTTTTAGGTCACGGCATTCATAAAACTAAAGAGCCCCGCAGCTAAAACCAAACTCTTCACGAAAATTATTAATAATTAATGGAAACCGTATGATCTAGAAAATACAAGAACAAACAACTTTTACAAAAAAAATCAAAATCATAATATATATAGGTATATTTAGGTATCAATTATGTGCACAATTGCTCCAGAAAACACGAATACACGGATCGCATATTGTTATGCATCAATATGGTATCTTGTAATGAATTGATAAATTAAAACTAATACTTAAACTGCAGATAATTTAGAATATAAGTAAATTTGTAAGCCTTAAAATTATGAAAAAAATATGATTGTACTAATTTTATACTAGAAAATATGATTTTTATTGAAAAAAAAATCATTTAATATTAAATAATGAATAATTTTTTAATTTTCAAAATAAAATATTGTTAAATGAATAAACTTGATAAATCTTGCTAAGTTACCTAGTGATATTTTACAGAACATGCATCTAATGACTTAAAAACCTTTATTTAATTATACTTGATATACTATAACTTATCACTGAGATTTCTCATCGTAAATTATAGCAAAAGCCAAAAAGTACAACCAACAAAATTTAAAAGATATGTGTAGTTATCAAAGTTCTAATAATAAACAAATACAAAGTTGTTTAAAAATATTCAATACAAAAAATATGACAATTATAATAATTAATCAAATATTTATAGCAACGTTCACCAATACAAGACCAAATTGTATATGGTTATTAAAAATATTATAGCTTTTTAGTATTTATTTTTGTTATTATATGTTCATAAGTACTTAATAACTAAATTCCAAAAACTAAAATTTTTAAGACGTGATTAAATTAATTATTAATTATTAAATTATAAATCATTATTTCGAATTACTGGGAAAAATACTGTCTTTACATTGATAGTCTATGATTAAAATATACTCTACAAAGGAAGTAAATATATATTATCACAAATTTATATCGTTTAAAATAATATATTAGAGTGAAAATACAATATAATTCAATAACTTTATAAATTATCTTTTAGCCATACATTCCAGTTGTATAATAAAAATTCAACAACAAGTTTATGAACTTTAATTTGTACGTAAAATACACCAAAAACTGGATTGGAATTATTACCTATGATCAATAAAATTGTACTTTCCGTTTATGCAAATATGAAATTGCAATTTGCAGGGCATCGCTCTTTTGCACTAAAATAAAAAAGGTATATTTTTACCGACAACCCATTTGCGCCAAATTTACCGGGTATAATTATAATAAAGTAATATATTTTTTCCTCAAATAATAATCAATAAAATGTTATTTAAATTATAGTCAATAGTACGAAATTTTAAAAAATAAGAACCAATAAATAATAATACAGATTATTTTAAACAATAGGTAAGTAATAAATAGTTAATAAGCTTATATTTTTTGAAAATTATAAACTATCGATAATCATAGTCAATTATACGATTTTAAATAACCAATTTGTTAATGTAAAATGTTTACGCAGGTAAATTTGGCGCTAATGGGCTGTACCCAAAATAAATAAATTTTTTTTGGCGCAAATGGGTAATCCCCCAATTGCATGTCGTGGGGACATAAATCTTAATTTACTTTTAAAAGTTAGAACATCTGTGAGATTTTTTTTTTAATTTTAATAAATCTTAAGTATTATAACAACACTTGTACGAATATGTTGTATTATACATGCGTATAGTGTTTATTTTCATATCAAAACCAAATAACCAATAACCACCATTTTATTGTTTTAATATAATTTTTTTTTTTTTTTTTTGTAAGATATGCATTTTTTATGCATACATTGTATTATAGAACACACAATAATTGATTAAACGATATTTATTTAAATCAGTAACCGTGACAAAAGTATGATCGAGATGCGGCCGCCATCTGAGTTTTTTATGGATTGTGTAAGTTTAGGTAATGGCCAATGAATAATAATTTATTACTAATTATTATTTTAATAATTACCATGATAGGTAATTAATAATATGACAATTAATGATTTTTTTTATATTTTTAATTTATAAAATATAGCTTCTTAAAAATTTAAAATTCGCCACGCCACTAATTTGAATTACACAATGAATTCTAACTTATTAAAATTAGTAATATATAACAAACACATATTATATTCCATGTAGATACTTAGCATTCCTCATCTTTATGAAAAAAATAACATGCTATATTTTACTTCAAACCTTTAGTAAAATAAAGTATTTTATAATTGTGTTGTTTTAAAATTAATTCCACGTAAGCCAAATATACAATTAAACCGAATTCTCAAAGCACATAACTTCATATTTAATTGTTATATTATGTAAATCTATTAAACGTAATTAGTATGGATGAATTTATTTATAACTGAGATAAAATTCCATAGTATATAAATAATAATGTTATGTTTTAAATAGGAGACATACCTATATTTTATAATAACGTCGTTTATTAGTACAACAGTAATACAAAAATACATAATAAAATGAAACTTCAAATATGCTAAGATTATAATACGAAATTAAATCAAATATTCGCGGATAGTATTTTTTTTCTGTTGATTCGTAAAATTTTGAAAATTAAGCACTAGGTTTCAAAGCACATATAGAGGCGTTTTAAGCGCAAATATTTTATTAGAGCGTCAATCGCATACTCAAAAGAAAGAACAAAATGTTAACATGATACCATAATTATTTATTACATAGGTCGTAAGATGATTATAATATGTACCTATGTAATACGTCTTTAGATCGCATGTCGTATATAATAACATGTATAATAATATTAAATGCATAGCATTAAGAGCGCGAATAATAATAATAATAATACAATGAGGAAATTCGAGATATTTTTAAAACACGATCGATTATCATCGTTACTGCAAACTATACAGTAATGTAATACGTAATAATTATTACTATTATAGTCGTTTTAAAGAGGATGAAAAAAGTTAACGAAATAATAGATCACAAGAATTTTTTTTAGCAATAAATGTATACGATAAACACCTCAATATAATAATAAATGTACATAAATCTTACGCTTTAAAAAAAAAAATCCGTTTCATCGGCGTATTATTATTATCGTACAAATGTATCGAACCTAATTCCCAAGTAATATAATATTATATATACTTGTTGACCATTACGATACACCAGTGCGTGATCTCGTCGGCCAGTCCGCCGTCTTTGGCGGTGAGGGAAACAGTGAAGTATATCGAGCGAGTCGTTGCATAATACAACGCATAATACGAGTATAGGCACACACATGCAAGCGTTATAATATTATATCTATACTGCACATCTACAGTGCGCGGGTCAACCCTTCTAGGCGATATCTGAACTACTCTTAAAAATAAACAACAATAATTACCTAAGTCCGTCTGAGTAGAATACATGAAATGTACCGCGCACTCCAATGGGTGGGTAGATGGTTAGGTGTACCACTGGCTACCTATATATAATCGTGCGTGCTTAGAACGTGACAACTTGTACGCCAGTAATCGTGAAAGAACGTATCCAATCGAGTCTATAACATAATATAATATATTATAATATTTAATATAAATATCTACGTGACTCCACAACCAACCGCAAAAATGAAAACCTCAGTAAGTACCTACATTTATTTGTATTTGTTTGAAATTTTTTTCGCGATTTCTGAAATATATCAGTAACATATTTTATTTATAACCATCTAACAAACTATAAAGTTATTAAATCTGTTTTGGCCACAACAGACGAGTTTCATCCGTACTCCTGTAAACTTTAATTTTTTTTACTAACGTCTGTCCGATATTTTTTTTGTTTTTTTTTTTTTTTTTTGTTTACCCCGATCAAACGTTATACTCTGCTGTATGGTTGCAAATATTTTTTGAAGATAAATATTAAATAATAATTAAGGATAAAATAGTAGCGCACAAACGTGTAAGTGTGTATATGTCCGATCATCGAAGACAAACAAACACCACGTTTAATACACGCCACATTCTAAATTCAAGAAAAATATTGACAACTACTATTAATGATTTTAAAATATAAACAAAATAGGTATCATTTATTCACAATATAATAACACTTGCGAAAATTCCCAGTTTACAATCGATATCTTAATTATCTTAATTTATTATATTTTAATACGATCTACCAAATATCAAAGATTTTTCGTTTCAGTATTTTAATTTAAAAAAAAATCCTCACAAATGCATAACATATTCTATAGAGTTGGCTAATATGGTTGTCTATATTCATTCATAATTTAATATGCTTTTATTGTAATTATTTAAGGTTGCTATTCTTTTGACCATTATTTCAATGGCTGCTGCTTCTCCTCTGTTCTTCGGACCTAAACATCAGTAAGTAAAATACATATTATTATATTTTATTTTATTATAAATTATTTTTAAACAGCAATTAATATCTAACAAGGGATTTCATAATGCATAATAAAATAACGAAAATTATGATGTATACACGTTTATTGTTTAGCATTTAACTTGAAAATGTTTTATCATACAATATATTATGAAAAACGAGTATAAAACTTTTAGAAGTAGTATATATTTAAGACTAGGTAACTTAAATATGTATAAATATATAGTACATACCTAAAACAGATACAAAGATACAATATACACATAATTATCATAAATTTTATATGATGTTTATATTTTTAATTTTGAAATTAGATAAGTATTGATGTCTAGTAGTACAAAATATTTGAACTATATATAATATACTTATATTTGAAATGTATATTATGTCCTTTATTGTAAACTTTAAGCTTTAACCCGACAATAATATTTTTTTCATTTTTATGCAAAAAAGCTAAAAATCTTATTTTAATACTAAACAAATATCATAAATTTCCATTATATTCTTATGAATCTAAAAATGTATATGTAGAAATAATGAGCCTTTACAATGCTTGAAGATGTTTCATAAGAAATTAGTATTCACCGAAACCAATTTTTTTAAAGTAAAATCGTGATGATTCTATACATAATATACATGTAATTTTATTTTGAAAAAGTCACATAATATCATCAATCATGGTTTATTATCAATTTTATAAATTTCCTCGAAAATGCACAGTAATAAATTATTTAGGTGCGCAGTATGCGAATTTTATATAACTTGTCTGAAATTGGCTATAATTGCTTACTCTTTCAAAATCATACTATAAAATATATTATTTTGTACAGCATTAAAATTTAAATCCCTAGATAACTTATAACGTCTATGTTAATAAATCAATTAAAAACACTATTAACATTTGTTTTATCAAGTATTAACCATTGTTTATAATTTTTAGCGAACACCACATTATCCACGTACCATACCATGTACACAAAGTACCAGTTTACATCAAAGAACCCGTATACATCCAAAAGCCCGTCTACATATACAAGACAGTTGATCATCACGATCATCACTATCACCATGATGACCACTATGATCACGATGATCATTATGACAGTCATTGGTATTGATAAGACTAATAATAATAATTTTTAAGAGTTAAAAACATTTAAAAATTCAAAACCTGCAATTTATTTTTGTAGTATAATAATAATATAAGTTGTAAACCGTTAACTTAAATCCATTTTTTACCATGTAAAATAATATCTATTGTTATTGCTTCTTTCAATTTACCTCATTGTTTTATTTAGTTCATTCAATGTAGTTCTTATATTGTTATTTTTCTGATCGGCACAAAAACAATTTTATATTAATTTTATTATTGACTATTGTGTCTCATTAAAATAAAAAAAAAATTAAATGATAACATATAAATATAACATTGTATTTTCCTGAATCATATATATGTATATATATTTTCCTTATTAAATCATTTCCATTGATCATATAACATACAAAACATATAAAATACTAATATACTATACAAACCACAAATTTGTTTAATATTGATATAATCACCATTCACCAAATTCTGGAAGCATTCGTTTCAGATCATTAAATAATCTCATCGCTAAATAATATACTGTGTAAATGATAAATAATAATTGTTAATATTTGGGCCACGGTGATCATTGCGAAATCGATTGCCCGAGGTAAAAACTGGTGCCAGTTTTTTTAAATGTAAGTTCACATAGTAACATTGTTGTGCAGTTTAGTATTTCTTTCTTAATTGATAACGCGGTCATATTTAAGCTTGACATTCGTTCCGATTTGGCAGGTACAGTACTGATTTAAACAGCATGTCCTTATGTCCCGACGAGTCATTCAGCTTGTCCCGGTTAATAAATTTTAGTTTAACTTGTAATGTTTTTTTACAAAAAAATAAAGAAACAAAAAACTGATTTGAAAAAAATGCATTCTAGTGAAAACTAGAATAAACATATATAACAATTATACTATTTAGGTACATCAAAAAGAATAAAAGTAACTAAAACAAGGGCATCATTGGGGGGATCAGGGTGTGTGGTTACACCCTTTACTTTTAAAATAGTACTAACTTGGCCTGTGCCTTGCAGAGATAAAATTCAAAATTAAATCTTCTTAAATGATATTTTTATTTTGACATTTATTAATATTGGTAGGTATGCTATCAATTATTATGATTATTAATTATTTATTATGTTTTATTTTTTAAATTGATTTTTTCTATTCATATTGATACAATAATTCAGTACATACAATATATAAAAATAATTTAAAGCAAGATTATGTATATATACGTATATCTATTTTAATATAGCCCGATGAAATTTCAAAATGGTCTGCTTGAAACCTCGCACACCCAAAAAACAAAACTAAAATGACACCCCTGATCTAATAGCGAATATGAAATTTTGAAATTCAAAACTTATTCCTTAACCAAGATTTTGCAACAAATGTGGTTTTTATAAAAAAAAAAACAATTTTTCGAGACACTTTGTTTTAAATTTTTCGAAAATCAAATTAATAAGTACATTAAAAGATAAAAAAACATTCTACTAAATACTATAGCTTGTTTCAAACAAATTTAAAAACACCTTACACTCTAAATAAAAGGAATTATTGGGATTTTATCAACAAAAAATCAACAGGTGTCTGTAAGCCGTAAAATAAAGATAAATTTTGTATTTTTACTTTTTTTATGCTCATTATTTTCTGGCATCACATCTATTTATTGAAGACGTCTTATTTTTGAGAATAATGTTTAGTTTATTTGACACATTGTGAATTTGTGAATAGCATTTATATACTTTCTTACTCTTCTGCAGGACCTACATACAAATTAATTGTGAACAAGTATTTTCAAAACTTTGGATTTTTAAAACTTAAATTTTTAATAAGCTAACAAAACCTGGATCATTTAACTTTGCTATTTGTTGAAGAAAATATTATCATCCAATTTATAAACAATGAAGATAAAATTACTAATACCTTAGTATCTTCCAGCAAACAATGTAAAAAAACAACCATTTCAATAGGTAATAATTTAATAATTTATTTGATTAATCTTCATTGAATATGTTTTTTCAATAAGATGTATTATTTTCTATATTCTACTAAATGTATAAGTACCTACCAAAAAATTATAAACAATTATATAAAACACGTAAAATATTGTTTTCTGCAGTAGATCGTATTTACTTTTAATAATTATAATAGCAAATAGGTAGGTAATTTTAAAGTAATAAATCATTTTTAATTAAAAATAAAATAATTGTATTATAATGTATTAAAAAGCAGTTCAATTATTTTAAAGTTTATATTGGACGTAGGACTGGGAACCAATAAAAAAACCACTGAATCAAAGACCCAATCAAGAATCACACCGACACTAACTAGTGTAATTAAATCCAAATACGTGGATTAGAGCCTTGGATCTTTTGCTACAGATTCTCCTGCCCCATAAGTCATAACCGTAAAATAATTATATTTTAATATAAACAACATAGAAATAATCCAGTATGATTACCATTGGAACAAGTTGAAGAAAAGTAATTATCTACGATATTATTATTATTATTATTATATGTAGGTATGTGATGTCATCGGGAAAGCACGTAATACTATGTAGAGGCGCTATTTCATAAGTTGAAATATGATTTATTTCGACCAAAAGGTATGAGAAAAAATCCCCAGTGATAATAAAGTGAATACAATTATTTCAATATTTCAATATTTTTGAAAGTCGACCACTATTTTTAATACTAGGTATATAATTACTACACATTGTTACTGATCACCTTCATTTTGTTTAACACACGTTACATATACCTACGAGCTACATTAATTATCGCGAAATTAAATCAACAATTTTATTGTTTCTTTCTAACCGTTTTGATCATAATAATCGTCGCTTTTAAAAAGGTAGATACATTATTACATTAATTAGGTATTGTTACGTGATTATAAAATAGCCGCGCGCACGAGCTTGTTGCTTTATTATAATAAAAAAATAAAAATAGTTGAGTTGTTTTTCTATACTAACATACTGTGATCACACCGGTGATAAGCTGATAAGATATGATTAAAATTTTAAATTTAAAATTAAGTACCTACCTACACGTCCTACACCACATAAATGAAAAACAATAATTTTTTGTAAACTAAATGTTTAAATTTTTTCTAAAAGTGTTAAAAATAAATTAAATTCTTATATAGGTAAGCCAGGTAAGGTAATGAAGCTAAGATATTATTGTTCTGTAGTAATTTTGATGTGTAATTTATCAGTTTATTTTGAAATAATTCCTTACCTATTTAGGTATAACTTATAAGTAATAAATTAATACATCAAAAGAGATTATTAAGTATCAGTTCTGAAATTGTAATTGATACATTAAATTTATAGTTAATTATTATTTTAATTACCGTTCTTTAGTAATTTTTTTTTTTTTATTCAGCATTTCATTTTGATTAAAATGCTTGGATCTTTAAGAAATAAACGTTCTTTGACCGATAAAATTGGTTCTAATAAAGTTGAAAATAATGCACAAATAGTCAAAAAAAGAAAACATTTGACAATAAAATCTGATAATGAAAAAACATCAAACTCTGATTGGAAACCTCCAAATTGGGAAAAGACATTGGATAATATAAGAAAAATGCGTAAAGATATTATTGCACCTGTAGACAATATGGGATGTGATCAAGCTGCAGACCTAAACGAATCACCGGAAGTATGAACTTATAATTTATATTAAATTATATTTTCTACCTATTTTATTGAAGTGAAATAGCTAAAAAAGATCAAAGGCTTGTAATGAATGAATGATATTCTTATTGAATTTGATGTCAAATATTTAAGTTATTGAGTTATTCAATTCAATTCTGTTTTTTTTTTTAATATGTTAAATGTTTGTATGTTTTGATTATCAATACTATAGGTGATTAGATATCATGTACTTATCTCATTAATGTTATCGAGTCAAACAAAAGATGAAGTTAATTTTGCAGCTATGCAACGTTTGAAACAGTATGGTCTAACTGTTGATAAAATTTTAGAAATTTCAGATAAAACTTTGGGAGAACTTATTTATCCTGTTGGATTTTGGAAGGTAATATTTTGTTTATATCTACACAATTAAAAATTTGTTAATTTCTGTTTTAATCATAGAAATCAATTATGTTAAATATTGATTTTATTTTCTATTAGAGGAAAGTTGAATATATCAAGCGTACAACTCGTATATTAAAGGATATATATAATGGTGATATACCAAGTACAATAAAAGACCTATGTCAGTTGCCTGGGGTAGGTCCTAAAATGGCTCATCTCTGTATGAGTTGTGCCTGGAATGAAGTTACTGGAATTGGTATGGTATAACTTTCATGTTATAATTATTTGAAAATCATATTAAATTTAACATAATTTTTAAATATTACAGGTGTGGACACCCATGTGCATAGAATAAGTAATCGTTTGGGGTGGGTAAAAAAAACTACAAAGACACCAGAAAATACACGTATGGAATTAGAATCATGGTTACCTAAAGATCTTTGGCGTGAAGTTAATCACATGTTAGTTGGATTTGGACAGACTATATGCCGACCCGTAGGTCCTCAGTGTGTTTCTTGTTTAAACAAAACAACTTGTCCTTCTGCTGTATTAAAAAGTCCATCAAAAAAAAAGGATTAAACATGTATTTAACAATATCCTATTTTCAGTATTATTAAAATCTCGTTGATATTATCTATTTTTTTTTTTTTTGTTTTTATGATTTGCTAATAATTTTTTATAAAAAAGCATTTATTAAGATTTCTTTTTATATTTTGTAACCGATTTTATCATTATTATATTACATTCTGAATAGTATTTGATACATGATAATTATGTTGAATAATATTTTTAAAAATATGTTTGATTTTCCTATTATTTATTTATGTGTGATTTTAATTTAAGATTTCTATTAAGATACACCTTAGTTATGGAAATACAAAAAATAATCAAAATAAAAACGCCTGTTTAATGATTTAATAGATAAAATATTTCTTCTGAAAATATTTTATACAATATTTTTTGTTAGAATTTTAAAATGTTAATTATAATCAACATATCACACTACTTTGAGTAATTTACTATAAATTAAAATAAACCACAAACAACACCAAATCAACTCAACTATTGTTACTTTTAATAATAGCTTAGGTTTTATAACATTAATCAGTGGCATATTTCCCAATAAAGAATGTAAGTACATGCTTACAGCGCAATATTTTAAGGGCTTAAAATTTATGTCGTAGTGGTATTTTTTTCTTTTACAAATTTTTAAAAGTTAGGAGACATATTATATGAAACAAACTTTGCACATTGTTTAAATTATTAAAACTCAGAACATGCCAATTACCAATTCATCAAGATTCCAAAATAAAATTGCATATAACAATTAGAAGAGCCTTTTCAGTATCACCTATTAGAATAATTTTTGTCAAATTTAAACTAGATTTTTGAAATAAAGGTTTAGATAATCAGTATGTTATTTGAAACTGACTCCAAATAAAGCCATTTTGATTATTTAATATTTTCTTAGTACCTACTACCTACCCAATAAAATAATATTATTTTTAATTATTTATCTTTTTTACATTAAAACGCATCAAGAACTATTTAAGGTCCAGCATGGATGAGAATAGATTGAAATTACTGAGTTTCTTAGCAATAGAGACAGAATTAGTTCATGGAACTGATTTTAATGATGAAGTAAATAATTTTAGAGTTCAAAAATAATGCTGAAAGCCATTTATTGTGTAGATAAAAAAAAAAATTAATCTATATTATTAACGTTCTTAAAAAAATGTATTTTTTCACAGTATAGCTTTTCTTTTTTATTAGTACACATTTTAATATATATTTTTTTGTACCATACATATATAATACATGGGTCATGTATTAATACTAAATTTTTATTTCATACTTTATAATTTGTAATATTTGAGAAAAATGTCAATAACATGTATACATCTAATTCTTATAATTTTAATACTATTATATTATAATTTGATGATTTCAAAAATAATAAAAGCTCTTATCAAAATATAAAATAAAATTATTTGTTTAAATACCTAAAAAGGCAAAAAAATTGTTGTACTTACAGCAGCACAGTAGTTAAATCCATCACTAACAATAATACAAATATGCTTATTTATAATTAGGTATTATGAAATAAAAAATTAAAATTTAGAAAATTATCTAGGATAAAAAATGATATGAAAATCATACCTAATTCACATATTCTAACTACAGTAAAATAAAAAAAATATTGATAAACTGCAAAGTGTACTTATGCCATTAATATACATTTCCTTTTTATTATTTTTATGGTTTCATCAATTCATCATAAATTATCTAATTATGAGAAAGCTTATTTTAAATTTTCAAAATTTAGGTTTAGAAAAAAAATTTTAATAAATTTCCAACTGCAAAATAGTTATAATTTTTTGCAATTTTAACGAATTTTATTAAAAATTTAAATTTTAAATGCGTACAAAAAAAAATGTTGTTTATGTATTTTTGAATATTTTTATATAGATATAATAACAAGTAACAACTCATGTAGTTTTTATTAAATTTTAAGAATTTTGATATAAATAGCTCGAAAATGCCAAAATATTTTGAAAATTGTTATATAACGAAAATGACGGTATAAACATTTGGTGAAATTTTCAAGTATCTACGGTTATTTCTATTCGTTTTCAAATTATACAAAATCAATTTTGTCAAAAATTGGATTTGTTTAAAAATTCCTGTTCTAAGTGTTCTATCATCACTTTTTTTTTTTAATTATACAGATTACAAAAAAAGGACTATGAATTTTTTACTTTAGATCTTTTAAAAAAGTTCAAACTTCAGAGTACTAACTATATAGATTCAATTTGTTACCAGTTTTACTGATCCAAAAAGTGATAAGATACATTCAATTCAATAATTTAATATAAGAAATCTTGTAAAAATAATTATTTGCCCCTTTAGTATTGAAATGTTAACAGAACGTTAGTTCTATAACCTTTAAGCTTTAATTATGCTAACAAGTAATAAGTATGAAGTAATAACTAACACCAGCTTCGAATTAGGTACTTAATACTTATTAAAATTAAACTGCTTTTTTTTTTCATTAATAAAGTGCTACACGGAGCACGTGTATCAATATTCGATTGTGTGATAGTAAGGTTGTGATACGATACCACAGAATTATTTATTCTGTGATACTACGATGAAATGATAGTGATTAATGTATATTATGAATAGTGAATACTTAGTGATTTTGATGTGACTATTATGAGATTTATGGAGAAGTGGACCCGGCTTAATGCTTTCAACTCTTTTGAGTAAGACAAAATAATTATATGAACGTTTGTTATAAATTTATGTTATGTTTCATGTTTCAACCATAATTTAATTACTAAAAAAATATTTATAATATAATTATGTATTTTCATGTTTCAAAACTTATAAGTAGTTATAACTTATCTCTACCTACTTCATTATTAATTGACCTAAAGCTATATCACACTTTGTATACCTAAGTTATCTTTGTTTTAGATATTCTATCTAAATAATTTATTTTTTAATCAAATAAAATTTTTATAAACAGTACCCAATATAATTTAACAATGAAGACGCAACTAGTTAGTGGCTTGGAAGAATAAAGCACCTAAATATTTTTGTAGCTCCGTTTAATATAAAATATTTGATTGGTAATAATTGTCACAAATAATGTTTTTTACAATTTGGCTAAGAATAATCAGTACAAAGAGTAATATGAACTAAAAAGTGTTCGTTCACTATGATAATATTATTTAAAATTGCATCAAATTATTTTGGCCCAGATGGATAAAAAAACATACTAAATATTGGAGGATATTTAATTATAAATTACTTATTTCTTTATTAATAATTTTATATATTTATATACTTTGCTTAATAATATACCTAGTACCTACATCATAAAATAAAAATGTCAATATCAAAGTATTAACAATTATGATTGTAAATTATAATAATTAGTTATAAGTGTTACCAATAAGTTAATTTTTTTTTTTAATTAGGTTAACCAATTTTTTTTATCAATATTGACTATGCATAAATGTGATAAGTGTAACAACGATTTTACTCTCAGAAAAAATTTAAAAAGGCACATGGAGAATGTACATAAAACAAATTTGGAATCTATTCCAAAGAAAAGTAATAAAACTACTAGAGAATCCAAACATAAATGTCCTATATGTAAACTTGCTTTTGTTGAAAGAAGTTCACTTAGACGACATGAAAGGATAAAACATAAAATAAACATTACGGCTCCGTTAAGAACCAAAAAGTAAGTACATTGAAGGTATACTATATTTTTATATTATTTAAAGTCAATCATTCATTTAATAGATTGTTTGAATTAATTTTTTTGAAAGATAATTATCTGATACTATTACTAATTATTAATATTTATACATAATAATAATACTTAATTAGATTATACAGGTATAAATAAAGTAAAACAATAATTACCTAATTTTATTTTCAGATCAACTAATTGCATAACATTTGAGCCCAGCAACTTGGAAAATTATCCATTACTGAAGGTATTAATTTTTAAATACATAATATGATAAAAATTAGTTTAAACTGTTGAATATTTTAAGTTAATAAATATAAATGATATTATTTAAGAGAACATTATACCAACATGTGTTGTTAGTTGCTACTAATTACCTTTAATATTAGAATATTGCCAAATAAAAAAATAAAAAAGAATACTTTTATTTACAGAATCTAATATAAACTTTAGTAGGTTTTTATTAATTTGAATATAATTTTTTTTAATTATTAATTTTAAAGTGAGCTATAACTAGATGAAATAGTAACATTTTAAAATCCTTATTACATTCTTAAATATTTAAATATTAATAAAAACCTACAATATACCTGTATTCCGTGGTAACCTTAACACATTACATGTGTTAGTACATGACATGAGTGCATTGTTACAATATTGTTGGATTCTTATTTTTTTTTTTTTTCATACATAATATATCTTATTATATAAGAGATAGACCTCTCTTATTTTTATTATACCAATGACAAGGTATAATGGAATTCGATATAATTAAGTATTTACAGTGTTAGATACTATGTGTAGATTCTACATTCAATAATTTTATCATTAATATTTATTTGTCAGTTTTTATCATTCATACGAAATGTACTAGCGTACAGTACTTTAATCAACAGTCGTTTATTTACTACCACTCAAATTCAACATCAACCATTGCAAAATTTTAATACAAAATAATTATTATTTTTGTTATTAAAACACAAAATGTTTTATAAAAAAATATTCTAAGAAAATTGGTAAGGAGGTCTGTGATTTCTAAAAATCTTTAATTAAGGGTCTGTGATCTACAAAAGGTTAAGAATTGCTGCCTTAAATAATATTCTTATCTTTAAATTTGGTAATACATAAATTAAATTTGATAACATACCTTGAGACTGCCAATTTACTAACAAAATCTACCCTTCCAGTCTTCCCTAAACTGCCATTTAATTTACATGATATTCTGATCTGACTTTTAAACAACATTTAAAAAAGCCGTTAATAAATTTATGATCTAACTGTTAAGAAAGTCTTCTCTCTCATTTTGCCACTTAGTGTAGAGACATTTTACTATCAATCTTTTAACTTTTCTATTTTAAAAAATCTAAACTAATGATTTTATACCAAATTTACCAAAAAAAATAAAAATATTTATAAACTAAGAAAAAACTAATAAAAAATATTTCTAAAACTTTAAAATTATGAATTTGTAATTAATAAAACTAAAAAAAACTTAGAAATACTGACTTATCTCATTTGTATTATAATATAAAAAAATATTAGTTTTGGAAGTTTTCCATCATTGGATTACTTTCAAAATTTAAAAATTAAATTTACAATGAACTATATAAATCTAAACACAAAAAATTTAAATAATTAACTATAAGATATTAGATTTAAAAAAATGTGTTGGATTAATGTTTGTAATTAATTTCATTATTCAATTAAATAAAACTATATACCCTGAGTTTAGTTCAGTTTGAAAATTTTACATTTTTTAATATCACTTCAAGTATTATAAATATGATATTATATTATTGGTATATTAATTATTTTTTATTATTCTAGAAATTAATACCTGAAAATTATGTTTACAAAGTTAATAGCTTACAACATTATGAAAATGGTTCATTGAAATCAACATTTGAAATCGCTGATTGTGCGGAGAATGTATTTTTTCCATGGTTATCAAAATTAGAACAGAAATCTAAGGTTACATACAGAGTTAAATCATTCACTAAATCACCGAGCTCAAAAATTATATTTAATGTAAATATTTATCAACTTATTAAATTATTTAATATTTATTTTTTAAACATTTAATTATTTTCAGAAAGTTTATAGATGCATTCATAATACATTTCCCAATAGGTATCGAAACCCTCATCCGAAGCACACAGGATGTCTTGCCACATTAACTGTAAGAATAAAAAAATGTAGTGAAGCTTTGTAAGTGTCAATTTATAAATAAGTATAAGTATAATAACAATAAATTAAAACTTAATTACTGTTTGTAATTCATTTTAGATCTGTTAAAAATACAATGGCTGATAATAATGTGATATTAATTCCTCTTAAAGCAATTGTGACACTCAATCATTGTCATAATCATATACTAACAAAAGATGAGAAACTAAGAAATACTCCTATAAAGATTCGCACAACAGACAAGAAATTGCGTACTATACATTTTATCAAATTTAACAGTCTACAGCAAAATACAACATCTTGTTATTCACAAGTATCTACCAAAAATAATAAAATTAATAATAGTACAACAGAACTGGTTAAAAAGCTATCTGTATTAGACAAATCTGAAAAAAAGCTTGTAATAGATGATAATGAAAGAATAGAGCCTATTGAAATTGATAGTTTTGAATCTACTGAAGAATATGATAAATATATTTTAGTTGAAAATGTATATACACAAAATGTGTTACATGATAATAATGAGAGTGAACTAAACCAATTAATGTCTGATTATGATACAATTAATACAAGAATTTTGCAAAAATTTGCATCAAACCCTAATTATTTCAAGTCGGCAATAAAACATTACACATTAGCAATGAAAAATAGTTTGACTTCTAAAGAGTCTTTATTAAATACATTGCATTTATTTGGCGAACAGTTGAAAGAAAAACAAAATTAATATTCAATTTTTTTGAAAAAATTATAACATTATAGACTATTGTAAGTTTTAACCTATTTGTTTAAACTTATAAACAATAGTAATATTTGATAAATTTAACTTTAAAAAACATGTTTGTACCTATAAAATGAGTTAAAAAATATTTATTGATTTTAAATAATTTTATCAATTTTGATACAATATTAATGTACAATTTTTTCTCAGTTAACCATAGTCATTGATATTTTTAATAATGAAATATATAGATTTATTAATCATTAATTTTATTTTTAAAAACCTTACAAATTTAAAAAATCTTGAATATAGTATTAATAACTTATTTTCAGTAATTTATTTGTATAATTATTTTTTACACGAATTTATATAAATATAATACCTACTATTTATGAATTAATCTATATAAGTAACCTATAATAATAATTAATTACTATTATAAATTTGTATTATACAACTACTCTTAATATGTGTTTAAATAGAGGATTATCTATAATTGATTGTAGAAATATACAAGTAGTTTCATATATATCTAAGTATTATCTATAATATCAGAGGTTGCAAACCTTTTTTGGGTCAAATTTTTCAAATCAATGTTTTAAAAATTTTTCGCATGAGTAAATTATATTTTCTAAGGATAAAAATAAAATTATATAATAAATATAATAATATAATACATTTTATAAATAGCATAATTTTTTCACATGCCATTGAAATTTGACCAACGTGCTGTAGGTTTGTTATCCCTGATCTATATATTAACTGAAGTATATAATAATTTCATACAAATACGCTGCATACATATTATATTTTTTTTATATATATTAGAATATTATAATATTGTAACTTAAATTATTGTAGGTATTGTAAAATTGGACATTATTAATATTTTATTCTATTTTTTTTTTTTTTTTATAAGGTAGTCCATATTTATATGACAATTTTATTCGGTCATATTTTATATACCAAATAGACATGTAAGTTTAAAAGTATACTTGTACTTATTGTGAGTATTAACTGTTCTTTCCTGTACCTAATTAAATTATTAAACGTTTTGATACAGTAGTTTTGACTGTATTCAAAAAAAATTTGTTCGTTTTGTTAAATTCTAATGAAAGGTGAAATATTTATATTTTGAGTGTCCTTCATATTGTAAATACCTAAATTAGAAAGCAGCTAACTGTTGAACGTTTGTCGTTTTAAAATAATTATTGTGTTCATTGATTTTGGCGGGAATGAGATAGTGGATAAAAAAAACGCGGTAAAATCATGTTGGCAATGGTGCACACACGGACGTCGTCCAATCACCGTTGCCGTTATTCTCGCCAATCGCATCTCTTGTTAGATACTCTATTGGCCAATCAGCGACCCCGTTACTGTCACCCGTCCGCCACTGCTTTGATCAATGACGTAGATCTCTCCACCACAAACAAACCGTCGCCATTGTCTAATCGCTAGTACAGTTCATTGTCGTGTTGTGGTTTGTCTCCGTTTCTAACGTCGTCCGTTTACATTCACCGTTCATCAGTCGTTTGTTTTATCTTTTGATTTCCACAGGCACCACTTACGCGTAGTAAGTATCGTAGGACCTCAAAATTATTCTAGCCTTTTTGTCAACTCACTAGTTTTTGCTGTAAAATAATATCCATCGGGACGTCACGACTTGGTCTGCAACCAGCCCTGCCAGACTTTTGGCGCCGTCTTTTTGTCCTCTTCCACCTTTAGTTTCAGTGTGTTAAATATTTGAATGCAAGTTGTGTTGATTTCCGAATTTGTTTCAGTTGAAACATGGCTCGTACCAAGCAAACCGCTCGTAAATCTACTGGAGGTAAAGCTCCCCGTAAACAATTGGCCACCAAAGCTGCCCGCAAAAGCGCACCCTCCACTGGTGGAGTGAAAAAACCTCATCGTTATCGTCCCGGTACTGTCGCTCTTCGTGAGATCCGTCGTTACCAAAAGTCCACTGAGTTGCTGATCCGTAAGTTGCCGTTCCAACGTTTGGTCAGAGAAATTGCCCAGGATTTCAAAACAGATTTGCGTTTCCAAAGTGCGGCTATCGGAGCTTTACAAGTAACATTATTTTAAAAGTCTTGTTTATATCGTAGGTTAATACAATTATAGTTTAATTATCTATTTTTCTTATTTCTTTCAATAAATTCGATTTTGGTATTAATTGTTTGTATATGCTTACTATTTCATATAACTATTTTATTGAACAATGTTACTGATATCACTAACTACATTTATCATACGTTTTCTAATATTCAAATTGTAATCATTTCAGGAGGCCAGTGAAGCATACTTGGTTGGTTTGTTTGAAGATACCAATTTATGCGCTATCCACGCCAAACGTGTCACCATTATGCCTAAAGATATTCAATTGGCCAGACGTATTCGTGGTGAACGAGCCTAATTCATCCATTACATTCCTCTCAAGTGTATTTTTTTTCGTTTGACAAGTTTCCTGGGTTATCTTTATACATATACATTTTTTTTTCAAAAATAATAACTAGCTATTACTGTCAATATGTGTGTGTGTGTAATATTAATTTGTAGGAATCCTTAATTTTTTTTATACATATTTAATTATAAGCTAATGTTCATTTAAAGAGACAATTGTTTTGAACGGCAGTAGCAGCATTTACCTTTATATTACATATAGTAAATATTCTTGTTTAAGTCGTTCAAAAACATAATGTTTTTTTTTCATACCCACATTATATACTTAATATATTTTGAATAAATAGGCAACTAAGTAGATTATATGTAATAATTCATTAATCATACAATTAAAACAATATTAAATTATGATAATATGCTATTTAATGTTTTAATTGTATTAAATAATTCTGTTGCTTAAGAATCTAGTTTTTAAAATATAAGACATTTTTTTTTTCTACTTGTGGTTTCGATGATTTTGTTTTGTGTTTAAGATTTCTATCCATTTATCAATATATGCATTAAATTACATAACATCCATTTCTAATAAATGCTATGAATTAATACATATAATTTGAGGTATGTATATTTAAAAAAAAAATGATATTCTTTAAATTTTTCACTTATTACTATAATGTTGTGAAGGTTTATTAGATTCTATTGTTTAAAGTAGTATATAACTTGAAATGTTTTATGAATTACTGATACATTTTGATATAGTAACTACACCTAATTAATATAGTATAAAACATTTACAAGTACTACTGTATTTTTTTGATCAGCCATCAATTACGGTATTTAAATTTAGAGTTTTAAAATATTGGATGTAAATTATGAAATGTGGTACTATGATATATCATATGTAGGGCCCGGATTCCAATGCAAAATGCATCATTTTTTGATTAATCCTAGACAATGCTTTCCAAGTTTATAATTTGATTCATGTAACAGAGACTTCAAAGGTGAAATTTTTATTTTGCTTTTTTTTGCATATTTCAATATTTTTTCATTTTTAGAGCATTTTTAGCATTTTTGGGTCATTTTGTTGGTTTTTAATGCATATGTGTTCAATATACTATACAAATTTAGCCAATTCAAAATATTATCTAAAAAAAAATTATTCGATTCAGTTTTTATCTTATTGTTCAATGCAATTCTCAAAATTTAGTAAGAACAATAGGCTATTACTTAGAATTTAATTTTTAATATATATGTATTTTGGTATGTTTAGAATGAATAATATTTCTCCAGAACGACCAAAATACATACGAGTCAACTTCAATCAAATGTTCAGTTTTTTTTTTAATAAAATAATAAAAAATAATTAAATCTTATTTATTAATTACAAATTGTATAAAAAATATATGTCATTTTTAAAGTCATATTTTCATTTTTAAGGTCATTTTTGTAGAAAAATGCATTTTTTTAAGGGCATTTTTGGCTATTTTTTAGAGCATATTTGTATGGTTTTAAGTGCATTTAAATCCGTGCCCTAATCATATGGGTTCTAATTAAATGTACATTTTCATAATATCTACTAATTCAACATTTCACTACAGTAAATAATATAACAAAATTTTAAACTATTATCATCTGTATTCATTTTGGGAGAATTTTAATTATTTAGTAGTTTGACGTATTTAGATAAAAATGGTATGTCAGCTAATGAGTATGATTTTAAAATGTATTTATAATCAATGCTACTACCTACCTAATATGATTTAATAATACTATTTTTTTCTGCTTGGTCTCGGATTTGCTTGATATAATTATGGCAACTCTAAACCAGTTGAACTCTATATATATTAGAAATTTAGAAAAGTATTGTTTGATTTATTTGTTGTCGACGACAACGCTGTATTATATTATACTAACTTTTCTGCACATTTAATTTTATAAATTTTATTATTAAATTGTGCATATACGTGCATGATAAAAATGTAAGTAAACGACGTGCAATTCGGATACAGCCAATCGCTTAAAAATGATTTTTACTAAATGGGTTATTTTTGACACCTATATTAATACAATAATATTGAAGATGTCTTAAATCAAAAAATCAAAGAGTAATAGGTAATAAATAATAATTATCTAATAGATACTTCATTCATTACTATTTTTTTCTTTCATTCACAAAGATTTATCTACAAGTAAATGGTACCCAATACTAATGTGTTTTTGTAAATAGTACGTTATTCAGTTACCCGCAAATATTCCACCTTAAATTTTTAAAAGGGCTTTTGAACTTTCTACATTAAACTTGGGGCGATTCTAAACTCCGCCAGTTTTTTTTTTTTTGTTTAGTTGCTCAGTGCTCACATTGTCTCGTGCCTTTAATGTGAACGATATGATATAATAATTGATAATAATAAATTATAATTTTTTTTAAAAACATATATTAATTTTATACTACTACTTGATTATTTTCACTGGTGGAGTTACAGTAAAAAAAGGTATTTGTGGCGGAGTTTACATACGCCATGAGCTTGGAACAATCTGAGCGTCATAGGCGCAATTTGCGCGAGGGGATGACTTGTATGTGCTTAGCACCCCCACATTTTTTCACATTAATTTAGATTTTAACATTCGGTATGTATAGAATAACGGAGTATTTATTGTATTATTATACTTAATCATGTGATAAAACTTTGTGTATATTGATGAAGACGGCAATAAAAATAACATATAATACTGTAATCATTTCTTAAAAAATACAAAATCTATTATAAGTGAACAATTCACTTTAAATTTTTAATTGGTGTTTATACTACAGCGGTGACAATACCTACCAGTAATAACACCAACCCGAACGGGCGTGCGTTCAGCGAACTCATCGCTGAGCGCATTTGCAGTGTGCTATTCACCTATACCCCAATATGCTATACCTATTCTATTAGTATAATTTTATTATTGATAAATGATAATTAATTATTTTTGATAAAACTCAAAGGAGAATAATGTTAGAGTGAACTGTATAATCAAGTTATAATACAAAAATAAATGTTCATATATTAGTTATTGCGCATATTAATTATTTTTTAATTAAATTACAATATACTTATCCTACATTTTATATAACCAATATTAAATATGCAACTATTGAATGGATATTGTATGGGTTGCAGCCTACAGATATATTCATAGGTCATAACCATAATCCATAAGATAACATGAAAAAAAAATAGAGAGGTTTCAGCATTCGGGCAAATGTAAACTGGGCCCGTGATTACCTATTTTGTTGTAAACTCGGCTCCAAAAATTGTAGGCTATAAATTAGGTAAATTGTAAACTTGGCCCGGAAATTTCAGGTAATAAAAAAGGTCGGGTGTAATCTCGGCCCGATAATATTTAAGTATAAGTTTTAATTCTACTCGCCCCAATATATATGCTGTCACTGCAAAATTAAAAGAACTACAATAAGAAACGTACATTAAAATAAACAGCCTAGATGCACCATTTCAATTTCAAAATACAAAAACTAAAAAAAAGAGAACTCTTAGAAAAAGCACTTACAAAATATAAAAATAAAGAAATATCAGTGAGTGAAAATGTTAAACACATGGATTTTTACTTGAAAAAATAGATTTATACTTTCATTATTATACTAAATTTTTTTACTTATATTTTACACAACAGTTTTACTTATATTTTTGCATTTTTTACCCTTACAAATACACACTTAAAGACATTTAAATTTATACAACGAATTTTATACTATGAATAATTATAATATGAAAATGAAAATAATTTTTGGAGGATAATGAGAATCACCTCCTTGTGGTGTCCTCTGTGTAATGCCAAATGGTTCTCAAAAGTATTATAAGAAAATTAACTGTACAATTTTATTCGGGCCGAGTTTACACCTAAATTATTTTTACCTAAAAAAACTACGGGACGAGTTTACAATAGACCTTTTCAAAAAAATTTTTCCTCGGACCGAGTTTACAATCGCCCCAGCATTCAGTTTTTTCATTGAAATTGCGCCACTGCAGAGCGTGTTCTCATATAATTACGATAATGTTAAATTAAATAGTTCATAGAAAGTGCAGTATTTATGAGTATAGAGCACAACTAATATATAGATTCGTTTATGTAAACCTGCTGTTTGCTAGTTATAAATAGTTATGCAAAACAACTTACTTTGAGGCGTGTAGTGTGTTACCTTTATTATAAACACGGCTACAGGTATATTATCTTATTAGTTATTGTGTTTTAAAATATCCTTCACTCGAGATCGCTATACTTCTTTAAATGTTCAACTTAGTGAACCTCAAATTATTTTCCCATTTAAAGTTCATTCAAAATATGTATTTTAATTAGAATTATTTTGTTAATAATGTGAAAGTATTTGAACTTCATTACATTAACCATAGTCTTCTTGTTTTGATCCCTAGTTTACTGTATAATTAAAATTATTAAGATAATCAATGGGGGAGAGGTTAAAACATTCAACCTCCCCTAGCAACACCAATGTCTAAAAACAATGTTTATTAATCACAATAAAAATAGTTTATTCGGTATATCAAGTTTAATTTCATAGACAATATTTTATCATTTGATAATTAAAAATTATAAATGCATATATAAATGTTTAATAGATACGTATAGGATATAAAATATTTTACAATAGTTAAGAAAAAAAAAATTAAAATTAAAAACTTATTTTAAATAAAATAAATATACTTACATGCTACATGAGTTATAATCAATTCTGAATAAATACCACTCTAACATACAATTAATATCGTCTGTTCATTAGTCCTGTTGAACGTTGCATAGGTACTTAACAATTAAATATTAAAAGTATGTACTTGACCAATATTTTTAAACATTATATTGAAAAATGACTGTTACGTAAATATAAGTGTTTGCAAGTTTATTAAAATTAGTAAACAATTGATTTTAATTACTTGTTGTAGGTATTAAATAATACAAATGAACTTTCTGTAATAATTATTATTCTATTGTAATGCCGTAATGATAAATAAGCTGAAATCAGTTTTTGCATTTTTGATTGATCTGAAAAATCGTACAATTTGCGCTATTAGATACTGCAGGATATTTTACACCGTTCATATGTATGTTTTCAATAATTCAAAATGCATGCAAATTATCATTTATATTAATTTATGTTTAATTTATTACATCTTTGATCCTTGTAGCGACTTCTCTATTGATGTTACGGTTGGTATACTAAGTATAGAATGAGGTGACCGATTTGTATTTTCAAATAATAAGATCTTTTTCTCTGGTTTACAATTATTAACTTTAATTTAATCTCTTAAACACATGTCAACATTCATATTTTAAGTTAATATGATAAGTATTTAATTTATCTAAGTTAATTAATTTTACAATAGCGTCTTTTTGTATAGAAGATCTGCGTAGTGTTTTACACTCACTTTTGAGCATCTACACAAAAAGGATTGAGAACAACACGTATATATTCGTGGCTGAAAACTGTCCTAGAGACAGGCAATTATCTGCAGCCTCCTTATATCTGTTATTTGAGTGTGTATACATATGTAAGTGTGTACGTGTGTTTGTATTTTTAACATAATAAATTAAATTTATTGTCTTAATTCTAAAGGCTATTTAAAGTTATTATATAAATTGATTTAAACTTAAATTATAATAATCTATTATAATGTACATAATTTGACTTCTTATTTGAAGTTTAAATGTTGTCAGATAAATATGTATAATTTATGATGTATATAAAATGATCTTTAAATTTAAATTTCGTCCGATAAATATAATTTCAATAATATATATATATCATTACAATACATTTTGTTCATATTTTATCATATCAAAGGTTTTCTTACTGGAAAATGAAAATCGTTTGATTATGTGTTCGGTTATCAGTTGTGTAGGTACTCATGGACGTAAGTAGAAAATATTTTTGTAGGGGGTTTTGGTCTAGATCAATATTAATATCATAAAACATTAAAATTAAATATGAATTATTTATTCAGTTTTATCTTCAATTTTGGTGGGTGTTTGAACACTCAAAACCCCCTTACTTACACTCATGTGTGTACTGCAGCATATTGTGTGAATACGTACCTTCGTTAAAATTGTTATAAATATTTTTAAATTCACTTTTTTACTACATAAATTTTATGTATATAATAAATAATAAATTAATATTTTAATTTATAACAATTTTAATGTATATATGATATGTATATGTTTAAAAACAAAAGTAGATACTTATATTTTTAAGAGCTAACAGCTAATATTAATAATACATCGTTAAAGGCATTGAGAATTATTTTTATTTTTATTAAATGCAGTACTCTTATGTAATTACGAGGGGTCCCTAATTACACAAAGTATTATTAGGTTTATTATTGTACAGTAAATAAGTTATAATTTTTTTTAAATATTATTAGGTAATAGTATTGTTATTTTGTCGATGGGAGTTTTTGGAAGAACAGGTGCTGGTAAATCATTTTTGTTCGAATGAGCTTTTGTACGAAATAATAAAATCCTTGTATTAGTTGAAGCTACTAATAATGTGAATCTACAGTAAAAAAAATAAAAATAAAAATAGACTGCTGCAATCTATAAAGATTTATCAAAAACATATGTTAAATAAAATACTCTTTTAAGTGAATATAAATATAAAAAAATTATATAAACCAAAAATATTAAATAATAAATACAATTCAGTAAATCGTCAAAAAGTATGGGAAGTGGTTGTAAACAAATTAAAGTATTTTATGAGCATAATATAACTGAATAGACCTTAAAAAAATATTATAGAATTAATATTAGAAGGTTTTCCTAGACCCGGCTACCTAAAGTTGCTTATTCAATAAATAAATGTTAATTTTGAAAATAGAAAAAATTACCACTATGAATGGGGTTCACCGAGTACTTATATACATTTTTTTTCACCCTACTTAATGTATAAATACAAAAATGTATTTAAAATGTATAATCCAGTATACTCGTATATTTTGTGTTTTTTTATATTTTACCTATATGTGCATTTATTGCTATACTATATTGCGAAGTCTTGGGCAGTGTGCGTGTCAGTGTTTACGGCTTATACGGCTTATACGGCTGTACGCGTAAATCTTATTTAATTGCAAATTGACCAGTAAACACGTTTACTTTCATCACACTAAAACGTCGTTTTTCCGGTTGTTATTGTTTCGAATTTTCGTGTATACACCTTTTATAGTGCTATTATATTATATACATAGGTAGACACTCTGGTCACGGCTCAAGATCATTTGTTTGTAGCCGTCAATTTTTAGTGAATAAAAAATAATCACAACAATCTAAACGATATAAAAATAGATATCTATGTAGATCTAGTGTCTTTAATACAGAATACAAATTCATAATATTATGGTGCATAGCGTGGTCGAGTGACAGCGACTAGAAAATAATATGTACTATATATAAACATCTAATATCTACTAAATGTTTATGCCTAATATATTACAATGTTTAAAGTGTGTTGGTGTATTATATTTTTATATTTTATAATAAAGAACGGTGGTCTATATTGAAGTAAAATAAACTGAGCATACGATTCACAATAGTGTTTTAATGACTTATTTTCGTAAGTCATACAAAACTAAATAATGTTTAAAAAAATTGTGATACTGATATACATATACGATACCTTAATAATTATAATATTTTAAGTAGATCGCTACACATTATTGCTAACTTATTATACATAGAAAATGTCTATTCAGTAACGCAATATTTACGTTTTGTCTGGGATAGTAATTTTAAACAGACTTTGTATCGAGTCGTAATTGTCATGTGATAAAGGAAAGAGAAGTGAACCATTTTTTACTTCAAATTTTCACCTGAAAAATAAGTTATTTTAGTAATAAAAATAAGCATTACTCCTTTCCACCAAAATCAAAAATCGTGTTAATTCTGATTTTTACACATTTCAAGTAACAGCTACTTCCTTTAAATTTTCTTCAAACCAAAAAGTATTATTTTACTAATATGCTAATTCATTTTTTTTATGATAAGGCTTCAATTTCAATGATTATTAGTCTAAAGTAAAAATCACATACGGTTTAATTACAGATATTTCTCATCAAAGTTTATTTGTTTAAAAATTTAAAATTTTTCTTGGTATTTTGTTGATTGAGCCCTTTTTTGAAAATTATAGGTTATTATTGAGATTAAAATTATGTTTTTTTTTTAAATTTTAAAATATAAAATACCTATAAGAAATTTTCAAACTTAAAATATTTGTATAATATGATAGATAAATTAGACAAAACAGGTATACAATTTTTATCTTAGCTAAAATCCTTTGGATCCCTTTAGCATTTTGATCTAGAAATTACTATTTATTACACCTTTTGATTTCTAATCCATCCATTTATGCCATATGATGTAATATATTATAATTTATAATAGGGTATACTATATTAGACAGTATATTCGTAATGTACGTGTCTTAATACTACCGGGAAATAAAATTCCATTTTATCATTAGTATATTACATATTATTTTTTAAAGTATAGGTACCTATAAATTTGTAATGCGTATTGCGTATTTATTTTTAATATAATATATGCATTATGATGTATTCCATTTTTTACTATTTTTTTATGTAATATGATGATTATTTATCGATATATTTGAGTGAAAATTATTTATGTAAATCACTGAGTAATAAAATATAAGCAGTGTGAAATATTAATTGTAATATCTGTATTAAACATTAAATAGTATATGTGTATATTTTATATAAACAGGTTTAAGAGGGGAATTTAATTTTTATATCAAAAATATAATATTATGTTGTATAAATTAGAATAATTAAATGTCAGTATTTATTAACAAAACAAAAACATTAATATATAAATACCCACATAAATATAATATGTAATGTATATGTATATACACAGTTAATTTAGATAAAAGTGCAATGGAATTTAAATGTTAATTACAAATTTTCTGATTTCAAACAAAATTGTTCTATTTACGGAGTAAATTATTAAAGAATATCGGATAACATTATGTATAATAATATTTAAGTATTAAATACATATACCTAATAAATCTTGACACAGGACATTGCAACTGACACAGGTTAATAGCTTTGGTGTACATACAATTTATACTTATGATATGATATTGATAAATATCGGTGCTTCTGTGTGTAAAGTGAAAAATCAAAACAAAATTGCCCAACAACCGGCGACTCATATGTAGGTATAAGCAGGTATAATATCCTATAATCCACGTATAGTGGCCTGCACATTTGCTCACAAACGCATTACACACACGCATTATATTGTATTGTATTGCATCGAAAGAGAGAAATGATCCGCTGTGTTTAACGCGTGTGTAACCTAAAAACGGTTGTATATTATATTGGCACGTGGACCACCACAATATCGCGTATTATATTATAAAGGTATACCGTTGTGTGTTAACAACGTAATCCTAAAATAATAGTTTGATATTTATTCCGTTTATTTTGACTGCAATCATAATTCATAACACACTGTTTGACACACGTCGCGTTTGTAAAGAAACACCTATATAGATAGTAAATTGTACACTATATACTAAAAGTAATAGTAGGTACACATATATTATATGTATGATAACGAAAATTCAATAATATAGGTATATATAGGTATTATGTTGTGTCATGTATACCTGAATACCTGACTACTCGAATAAATATTATTATTATTATTATTGTTATGCATATTTTATTTAAGCAAATCAATGACAATTTTTTTTGACAGCACCAAAAAATAAACATATCTGCAGCGTATTTGTTCCGGAACACCGGAGTCGGATAATATAATTTATTAGTTAGTGATGTAGTAAGTACAATATACTAAGGAACTATCGCACACCTAATATGTAAATAGAGTGGACGATATTTCTACATACACTGATTCTTAAGTTTTTTTTTTAAATATTTTTTTTTTTTTTTTATGATAAGCAGTTAATATATTACAATAAGTTTGTTCAAAATAAGATTAATACAGATAATAATTAAGATAATACTATATATATATATTAGTATTTTTTTTAAATATAGATCTCGACGATGATTTATTATATTTATAAATTATTGACAAAATCGATTTTCTTTTTTTGGTTATAATTCGAAAATGATTAACTTTAGGCATAAATTTATCATCAAATAATTATATTATAAATTTAAAAATACTTTGGTGTTTTTTTTAACCCATTAAAAACATTTTATTTGGCCTTTTTCATTTTTTATTAGATTTATATATAATAAAATGTTTTTTGTAAGTAAAAATGCCTGAAAATGTAATACAAGGTTCCTAATAAGTTTTCATCACAATAATAAAAAAAGAAAAGTTTATGTGTAAACCACATAATATTTTAATGACTACTAATTTTAAAATAAAATTTTGATGTAATTTTATATTTATGAGATAAATGATGATTTTCATTATTTTATTGTAATTAAAAAAATATTAAATTCTTTTTTTTTACGACTTTACGATTGCGTGTAGATATAAGTTTTTAATTATAAATGACTAGCAGACGGTTGGAGCAAATCGAAGAGGCTAGTTTTCTGAAAAAATTTAAAAAAAAGAAAAAATATTATAAATAAGTACTTATTTACTTAGTACTTGACTATATATATTACACTATTACGTCATAATAATTAAACGCTAAATGTTTTATTATATTTTTTCTATCTAATAGATTATTGAACAAGAATAATATTTCCCACGATCTCCACTTATACTCCAGTGATTCGAAATACAATATTTTTTTAGTCATGAATGGTTTAAATTTGGTTTAACAACAAAAAATATTTTAGACAAATATTTGATACCAAATAACTAACATATTAACAAAAATGTCATGATAATATTATCTTTACTTATTAATACAAAGTTTTTATGATTATAATATTTATATATACGACTTAACAAAAATTCAAATAACCTAATCGTTTTTGATGACTATAATATTTTATGTGACAAAAACTGTATTATATTATAGGTAGTAAAGTAAAGTAATAATAATAATAATAATAATAATAATAATATATTATACAGCTTCAAAAATGACTTAATTTTCGCTGTACCTACAAGAAAACTTTTTACGTAAAAGTCATTTAAAAATAAATTATAAGTTATGTCTTGCAGTGTTCATTGAATAACGAATCCCGAATATTTCGTCAGAAAATAATTTAAGATAAAAGTCCTACATCATCTCAAATGATTTTTGGTAAACATTTCGGTCCCTGTCTCTTGGCATTTTCTGTTACAGGTACACATACTACATGCATGTATATATTATAAAAATATCATAACACGTTGCGATCAACAATGCGCTGCCGTGGCAGTGTTTACGATTTTTCGCGGTGTTTGCGCAACCGTTTTTCCAAGACGGTTTTGCGGGAAAATTCCCGCTGATAGCGCGCGCGTTTCCCCCCGCCGAATAACGTTAATAGCGAAAACCACCATCGCGATTAAAAGTGAAAACACCGGCTACTTCGGGTCACATGTATTCTACCCGTTCGGTTGGACCTAAACACGCGTATAAAATAGAATATAAATTATAATATATTAATTTACATTATATCGTGATACTAGTGTGTAACTGTTTAACAATATACAAATAATATACACCTACTTAATTCGGTGGTGTTTTTTATTTTCGTTATAATTGTGATTTTTATTGGTTTTACAGTAATAATGCCGTACGCACATAGTGCGTCGTCGTCAGATGAAATGTATTTTGAATAATGTATTTATAGCTTACCTATAAGTACATAATATATATGTGCGTATAAAACCATACTGTTAATAGTATAGTAAATAATACCTTGAAGACCACGACATCGTATATGCTTTATAGTTGATACAAACGCATACAATGGTAAAGTATACATGTATTATTATAATATTATATTATATTGATTTATATAAATAAATCATAGTATAGTAGGTTCAGGGGTCGATTTCTCTGGATGTAATATACAATTTTGTAAGTACCAATATTTTTAAACGATGAGTGATACATCTTTATAATCCATACAATATTCGTGTCTACCGTCTATGCCACCTTTATCACTTTCATAATGCACATAAAAATAATTATAAAATGAGAATCGTGATTTTCGCGTATAACGTGCCGGACGAAAGGATAATCCCGGCGATATTTCTATATACAAAACCTATTTAATGTAATATTATTATTTAAGTATTAATGGTTGCACGATTGATCATCGTCGGAACGATCGAATCGAGTCTAGAGGAAAAAATCGCCTTTGATGTGTGTATACTTCGGTAGTCGAGGTTAATAGTGTCACGGTTATCTATTGATCGTTGAACGTTATCGTCATACGTTACCTGCACCACATGCTTAAGATTTAAATACTTTCTAGTTTCTAGACACATGGTATTTCAATATTATGCGTGACTGTGTGAGTAGTATAACATGGATATTATATATTCTGATACCTGTTGAAGGTACGCAGGTTAAGTTACCGATAATAATTAACAATATTTTATGAACCTAACATAAGGGTACAAATGTAAATTCCACTTTTTTAAAGTTATAGACAAATTATTAGCATTAATAATAATATAATTATTAATATGCATCGAGGTATATTTATGTATGAGTAAAAGAGTTCATCCTATAAATATTATTAACCATTATTGTTTTATATGATCTGCAGGAAAACAAAAAGAAAAATGCATTTTATATTTTGTTATTTGTGTTGTTATTGTAAATTATAATTCACTATTTAATTTAAAATTTTTTAGATAAGTTAGGAAGCAAATACAAAACACGTTACATAATTACATAAATAAACATTTATTTTGGTTAAGGATTCTAAATATGTAAGCACTGATTATGATGATTTTTTTAAGTTACTTTTTGTAATTTATTTTGATTAGAATTAAAAAATCTATTTCCCAAAGTGATTTTCTGCAGCTCTAAATTCACCATTTATCCGGATATCTTTCTCGTCGTATCTCACCACATGAGTATGCATCAATAGCCGATCTACTCGTGTTAAACTCATTAGTTGATCGTGTAAAGTAACTTTAAAAATAAAGTTCCTAAATAGATTGCTATTATGGTAAAGTTAATTTTTCATTCCTTTAAGCTGTAGGCACCTTTTATCCTAAATTAATTTTATTTATTTTATATCAATATTTCTCTAATAATTGTATTCATTTCTATTTTTTTTTTTTTATCTGTTATTGTATTATTATTTGAATAAGCAGCAGTTTTCTTATTTGTAATATTTAACATCACAAAAGTACCATGACAAATAAAGTACCAATGGCTATTCATAATTGAATAAAGTATAACATACGCATAGACGTGTTAACACCCAAAAATTAAAACTTATTTTCTATATAAGAGCGGAGGATAGATAACGTACAAAGAACTTTTCAAGAAAATACTTTCGGACAAATATGTGGAATCGTTCTAAACATATATTACGATAGTTTTATTATCAATGTTTCACGCTGTCATCATTTGTCGAAATACTGTTCAGTTTAGTACTCAATATGATTATTGTTGTCTTCTTAATTTATTTCATACGATAAAAATAAAACAAACTTGTTATGACATAATTTTATTTCCTACGACAGCGGTGATTACACACATTTGATGTTGTCGTTGAATTCGGTTTGCGAACTTATATTAGTTTTCCGCGGGGTTTGGTTAGGAACCGGAACGCTGGACCTATAATCACTTTGTTGATTATCCACGGTTAGTTTTTTTCCTTCAATCGTCCTAACAAATGTGTCGAAATCGGATCCAGGGTGAACGTGCATAAAATGCCTGGCACGTGTTCCTTGTACAAAATAATATCTTAATGCACGATTATACATAGTATGTACCTATAAGGCCTATAGTTTTTCCCTTCAATTCTCGAGGCGGTCCGATTATAACGTTTAGAAATCGAAAAATATTCGTTGGGGTTTTTTTTTTACTTATTTTTTCACAATGTGCACGTGGTATGGTCACAACATTTTGTTTCAGATCGTCAGCAGTTACGTTATTGCTAATATTAAAATTGTAATAATTCGATGTATATACATCGATATGATTACACGAATTGTGTGTGTTCTCGCACTTCGACGTAGTTTATAGCGAATTATTACAATAATTTCCTAATAGGAATTACTTAAATACATATATTGTATTACGCAATATTATTATCGTTATGGAACACATTTATTTTGGTGTTAAACTATATCGAGTAATATTATTGCTAACGACGGTCATTTCCTAGATCCAAACACTTCGTTATCAAACGGTTTTTTGGTTTCGCGTATAATAATTACAAATAATTGACGCCTTACCGTTTCCATTAAATCTGTATCCCACCACATTTTATTGTGAGATTCAGCAACAACATGAATCTGTTTGCTGAATATATAGTTCTAAATGTTATAATGTACACAATGTTACACCGCGGTTTCAATTTTACGGAAATTTAACAATTTGAAGATGTCGTCACTCGTCATCGTATCAGCGTGTTAATTATAATTATGAAATAATAAATGTCAATTTTATTAAAACAATTATATTTCTGTAATCCGATGTTATTGCGTGTTAGGAACAATTTTGGCATGGTTTGTTGATCGGTTGTATCTTCACGGTGACGGTGTGCAGTTCGGAAGACACGATACCACGTCGAGTAGTTCCAAACTCCGATGAGTATCAAGACGAAATCGTTGCTGCTGAAGATCACGAGTAAGTCGAACATTTACATATTTTTTCCATAAACATGTTTTCAAATCAAGAGTGAAAGTATTATTTGTGATTGAATAACATTATTGTATTATTATTATTTTTATCATGAAATTGTGTTTTTGCGATTATTTTTGAGACCGAACTTTCAACGATCGTGTTCAATACGATAATGTAACATAATAATATTATGCTTGTTAAAGTCGATTTTTAAGACATGTTCAAAACAAGTAACACACTTTGATCCCTGGTGTATTCAATCGCACGTTTAGGTCTTGAAATCTATAAGCACATTAATACTCGGAAATAGTACAGTTCAACGAGTAAAAATAAATTACTACTCCGTAATTCCAGTACGGATTACATTAAAAGCGTGCATTTAAGTTGCCTTTCATTGCATTTGGTGAGATATTGATTGATTGGCAACAACGGCGATGTGCAAACGCGTCCCACACCCTAAACCAGGGGTCGGCAATTAAATTCTATGGAGGTCCAGAAAATAAAAAAATAAAAAAATGTTGAGGGCCAGTAAAAACTAAAAACTCAGATATTAGTTAATAATTGTTGTGCTATCGCAGCTATCATTGTAAATAGTAATAAACGATAAACGCCATCATCGTAATCTCTAAATACATCATAAAATAGATAAAATATATATTAGGTATGTGTGGAAAACCAGCATTATTAAAAAAATAAATATTTTTTGTGGTCCAATTATTTTTCCTTCACGGGCCGCCTATTGCCGACCACTGCCCTAAACGCATTAAATCCATTGTACGATAATCGAATGCGTCCTGTCGTTGTTCTGTGCAGACACCACAGGATCATCATCGTGGTGCCCAAAGAAGTGCCGCAGCACGTGAACCACGTGCACACGTACAAGCTGGCCGGCAAGGGCATTCCGCTGATCCACTCGGGCAAAGTGGTGCACGACCACAAGCACAGCGGCAAGGTGGCGCACGAGCACGGGCACGTGGGCAAATCGGCGCACAGTCACAAGCACGCCGGCGCGTACGGCCACCAGCACAAGCACATCGGGTACGTGGGCCACAAACACTTCGGCAAAGTGGGCGTCGCCGGGCACAAGCTGGTCAAGCAGCCGCCGTTCGACCACCACCGCCAGAACATGCTGCTGCACAACGCCGCGCACCAGCTGCACCTGCAGCACCAGCAGCAGCTGCTGCAGACCGGCGACTATCTGGTGCAGCAGCACGGCGCCGCGGGCGGCAGTAGTGGCGTGCTGCAGGCCGGCGGACGCAGGCCCGCGTCCGGCGGTCGCATACAGTTCGTGCCGTCGTCCAAGCCGCGGGGCCTGGGCTCGTTCATGCCCGCCGAGATCCAACAGTTCGTGCAGCACAACGCGGTCGTCCAACACCAACAGCATCAGCAGCAGCAGCAACGGAATCAACACCAACACCAACAGCAGCAGCAGCTTCAGCATCAGCAGCATCAGCATCAGCAGCAGCAGCAGCAGCAGTACGCGGATTACGACGACGACGAGAGCGGCGGTGGCCGTAGCGCGTCGCCGCCCGCGTACAACGTGATACACTTGAGGGTGCCCGATCACCAAGAGCCCAACGTGATCAAGCACGTGGACATCGACTTGGTCAACAACGTGGCCAAACTGCAGACCAGCGAAAAGCATCAGCCGGTCACCGCCAATTTCAAGGTGAGTTACGCGTTTGCTTGAGATGAATTTATGGACCGCTCATCGCTGTTGTCGCGCGACAACAGTGGCCGTGTCAATCACTTACACTGCCTGTCGAAATGATCCGTTTAAACGTAAGACGCTCGTTATTCGAAAGTAACAGAATAAAACTTTTTGATTTCTATAATTTTAACGACATTTTTCTAGAAATAAACGCGTGCTCTATTATTTTTTTTTTTTATCGTTATCGCTTTTGGTTTTTGTTTTTATTTTTTTAGCTGAGACATGCATTTTTGATTCTTTATTCCCGAGCAAAATATTTTTTGGACTACTTCGATTGATAAAAATTAAACCATAGAAAAAAAAACCGTATACTATTATTCAAAAGTGTAAAAAACTTAAAAAAAGACGACGATGAAAAATAGAAAAATAGTAAAAAATGTAATTTTTGTCTAAAAACTTTGTTTTGTAACGACATAAAATTATTGTGCAAAATAATTATTCTTAAAACGAGAATAGTGTTTTCTGAAATAACGAGTGCCTTATTTTAAATGAATCATTCCGTACATGCTGTCAAAAAAAAACACTTTACGCGTTTGATTCCTATAATCCTATGGTTAGGATTTTTACAAGAAAAACACCCGCATATATTTGTAGCGAAAATTTATAAATTGGCAGATATTTTTTAAAAAGGCGTTAAGTCTTTTTTTTTATATATATTGAAGAAGAAAAAAACCAACATTGAATCGAATACACTACTTTTAATATTTTTGGATTCATATATATCTATATTATACTACAGCCATAACTGAATTTTCGATTATTAATTTTTAATAAGTTTTAGAAATCAAGTGTTATTACTTATATTCAAGGTATCTATTTTTTTTTTTTTCAAAAATTATTACTTGATGCCTTCCGGCTGAACGTGTACCTTTATGATAATTATATGATGCGCATTTACATTTAATAGTGTTAATAACAATAATAACCTATTAAAAATATTGTTAGGGTATATTCTCAGTTATGATGATGTATATTATAGTTATAGTAATGGTATGCGACCTACTAAACGAATTTTAAGTATCCAATTTTCCTAGACACACGCACCCACAAATAAAATATATGTACATACACTGCACAAGCACATTATATTATTATCATTTTGGCGACTATCTAAAGTCTCGTTTTTCATGTATTATAATAATCTCAGCAACAATATAATATATAGGTATAGGTATAGTACACACTACACATAAATGTCTTATGCCTAAGATATATATTAGACAATATGTATATCTGTGCATGATATAATATAGTTTGTATTAGATAGGTACTATAGTAAAAGCCTATTATATTATGTAAAAAATATTATTTATTCGTTTTCCTCATGGCCGCAGCCGTAGAGCTAAAAAAATCTTGATTATGACCGATCTTAATGTTTTGTTATCCTTGCAGATATATTACTTAGTATTCAAATCAGATTTTTTTTAAATATATACACATATATATATTATACGACATTCACAAACTTTATTATACTTATTTCACGTGTGCGGTGCAATTCATTGTATAATAAATGTTTACTGTTAAGTTGTATATTGTTACGACAAAACCTTTTAAAAACGCGCAATAACATTAAACGTTACCTATTGGCCGTACGCATTAAATTAATTTACACTTAAAGGTTTATTATTTCTCTGTAGTATTTGCGGTTGTCTAGTTAATTTTGTTTTTCTTTCAGCGTACGCCAAATTCGTTTACCACACGTTTTCCAAGCCATTCTACGCACAGCTTTCAGATATCGCATAATCCGTGACAGAAGAGATTGCATAAAAAAAAAATGTAGATTTTGTACCATACATAGAGCATAGATTCAAATAGGCCGATGACATAATAATAAATATCTATACGTTTACTTGACATTATAATATACACTGCATACTGTACAATAATATTGCTAGCTGGCTCTTTTTTGTTTCATACAGTAAAATATTTTACAACCAATTTTTTGTTGTTTTTGTTGTGTTATTATCCCAGACGCTCATAGAACTTATACCTTATAACAAACGCGTTTGCTATACGCGTTTGGACGGAGCAAATAGTCGACTTGGACACGACGTTTGAGATTCCAACAGTGTAATTTATAAGAAAGCCCACAAGTCACGTGTGTGTGTGATTTCCTGTAAATAAAATTTCAAATACGCATTCCGACACGACCAATTTTTGTAAGCCAGCCTGCACGAATGTAACTCTCGCATCACTGTATAAATGTATAATATAATACACACATGTACCAGTGCAAAATGATTGCTCGGGTCGTTAGAAAAATAGCTGCATACTGCTATTTACACCAAGGACGTGTTAGATAGAGATTATGATTATGCTTGTTAGCACTTAGAATAAATATTTTAAAATATTATTTCCACGGGTTGCATAAAAAATTGATTAATTTAGTGGTTTAGTAGATCATTAAAATTAAATGAATCAACCATGGACCGCTAAGTCATGTTTAAGGGACTATTAGATCACTATTAATAGCTTTAAATTATTTAATAATAATTATTGATTATTTATTCAGTCCGATATACCGCATACGTGCCTATTTTACCATAGCAGCGTAACAACAAATATTTGAAATTCAAATTAAAATGCTTTTACAGTAAGTTATACGAACAATAATTACAGACGTAAATGTAAACATAATTAAAATATACCTATTTTATAAAAATTCAAAATTTTTTTTAACACAATTTTTTTGTTAAGCTCTGTAAATTAAGTAAAATTCTTCCTGCAAGTAGTGAAATAATTTAAACGTAGCATCCATTGGTTATGAAAGATTTTTAAGGAGAACACAAAGCCTGTTGGCAATATCGTTACATAATTATAATTAACTTTTTCAATTTTTTAAATATTTTAGAATAATTATTGATATATTATATTAATATTATTAACAATCGTGAATATTCTAAATCCGGTGTACCTAGTAAAATACTGAATATAAATAAATTTATTATTTCAAAATCAATATGTCTGACGAATAATTATGGATAATTTCAACTTTAAATGTATAATAATTTCTAGAAATAAACTCATGAGCAAACAATTTAAATAATCACTGTAAACTTTTGACTGACAAAATGTCTTTCGTCGAACTCAAAGTAAATTCTGAATAACGATAGTCAATGAACATTGAACATATTATTAAAAAAAAAAAAACAATATTTCCATAATGTGAGTAGAATGAACAATAACTATAAACTATTATATTATTTTATGATATGGTGAATTTTGATATAATGTGTGTGAATTATTACGTCAATTATTTTCTTTAAGACTATTATAAATCTCAATTTGTTTCAATAAATTGCATTTATATAAAAAGAAATCGGTAGTAAGTTATAATGTCCGCTGTAATAAATAATTACAAAAAACAATCGTAATAATATTGTAAACGCTATGTTAAAATTTTTTATTTTTATGCTTGTAAAAATAAAATGTCTTGTACGTTCTGATGCGATCATTAAAATCAAATCACAGATCAACCATTTAATGGCTTTGGTTACAATTGAAATTACCGCAGAACGAACGGCAATTTCTTCGAACGTACATATTAATAAATGATTTACAGGTAGTAAAATTAGTGACTTTACTACGGGTTTTTGTCAAAATCAAATTACATAAATAAAATAACCGTTTTTTCTCTATAACGATATTACATAAATAAATTGTAAGTAGGTAGCTAATACATTTAAGTCAAGGCGATTAGCTTACAATACATGAAATACCTACTATTATAAATATAAAAAATACACAAGATTACTTTGGATAAAGATTGGACGATAATTGTACTTTTAATTACAACTTTTATAAGTAAATGTTTTAAGTTTCGAATTAGTATGCACGTGTCCTAGTATGCTATATTAGAGCTAAAATATGTTTTTGCTCCGAGGCCGTCAGGCTGAGAAATTACTGAGGGGAATTAAAAAAAAAAAAACAATTTGTCGGTACTGTGTTTTTGTGTGTGTGCAGTCGGTGACGCAATACAACAAGGTGATCGGACACGGACGTGCTGTGGCCGCGGCAAATGCCGAGGACGAGTTCGACGCGCAGACGGATGACGAGGACGTGGGTGGCGAGTTATTGCTGGAAGACGTCGGTTACCGGTTCGGCGAGGGTTACAAGTTAGCGATGGACACGTCCGGTGGCTTGGGAGCCCATGAATTTTCCTCCGCTCAGGAGCAGGACGAGGAGGAGGCAGACGAGTCGTTCAAGGAACCCTCGGGCGACGAACCCTCCGACGGCGGCGGCGGCGGCGGCGGCGGTAGCGGTGGCGGCGGAAGCAACAACAACGCCTACAGCCAAATGTACAGTTTACAGTTTTGATATAACCTTCAACACAATGACCCAGTCTTATGAAATTGTTATAGTTTTGTAGATTTTTTTTTTTTTACATATAAATTATTGTTTGTTTTTATTGCTATTTTTGTTTTTATTTTGTTTTATAATGTAATGTTGTATAACGCGCCGTTAGTCGTTGCATAACTATATTTTACGTACGGATTTGTTATTATAATAATATATTTTATATTTTACTATGCAATATCTTAGTCGTGTAGTTTCCTTTCGTGTATTTGTTTGCTACACGCTCCTATTTTATAACGTTCGAATAAACTATTCTAAATTCGTAACGCAGAGTTACGAAAATACTTTATTGCGCTTTGTACAATATAATATTATGTTTTTAAAAATCAATATTTTTAATTTTTTTGTTTAAAAGGTTTAACAGATAAAAAATAAGCTATTAGTTTATACTATCACGATACAATAATATGTTGTATATTTTTGATTTCAAAATAATTCTCAATCGAGAAAAAACTAAAAAATTTGAAAATTTATTTTATACCACACCTAACCTCTAATATAAAGGTGTCTGTAACTCGTAAGTGATCTACTAATTATTTGTCAAAACTCAAAACTTATTTGTAGATTTGTAAGAATATAAAAATAAAATTACGTACGAATAACTATTAAAAATATTAATATATGTATTAACTTTATTAAATAATAATTTATCAAAAAAAGATTGATACATTAAATATATCTGAAATTTGTAAAATGTTTACAATGGACAATAAACGGAGTTTGGATGACCAATTGTGAAAAAAATTTATAGTGCCAATTATTATGTTTTTTTATATTTTATGGATAGTGTCATATCAATTTTGCTATCTATTTTTTACGGTAATTATACCAATTATTGCGTTTGATTTTTAGTTTTAAACTTCAAATATGAAAACGTTTTTATCCAATTTAATTACCTACTTTAAAATTCAATTACCATGTGTTAACTATGTATAAATAATTTAAAACTAAAAACTTATATACAATAAAACTTTCCCTAGCGGACATCTCCCACTAACGGACAATTTTTTGGGAATAGGAACATTTTCATTAATTTTTAGTATGAAACCTCTGAATAGCGAACTCTTTAAATAGTGAACATATTTTTTAATCTTAATTTAAAAATAATGACAAAACGATGACATAAAAACACTAAAGTGTTTTATCGGAATAAAATTTCTTAAAATAGTTTTAAGACAATAAGATAAGACTATAACGAATAAAATCCAACAATTTAATCTTTATGGTAAACAACTGCTAGAAAAAGTTATTGCTGATTTAGATACTGGCGAATCTAGCGCTAATAATGTTTTGGACGCAGTATATTGGGTGACTTATGCACAAACCCACGTCAATTATGAAACTATAAAAAAGTGTTTCTTGTAATGTAATTTTTAGTCAATACGACTAACAAGTAATCGATACCAAATCGGAAATAGATAATAACTTATATCACCTCAACATATAAATGACGGCAGTGTTGAAGCAAACTCCTTGTTACTTTGGACGAAATCGTTTCCATTTACGACGACGATCTAATGATGACAACGACGGCCATTGATGGGCTTGATAAGACTTAAGAGGAAAATTAAAATTAAAAATTTCACATTACGAGTGTACGTAGGACGCATTGGTTTGCTGTAAAGGACGTAGATCGTTCATATCACCAATTGAGGTAGAAAGCAGTAACATTTTCTCTTTTACTATAACTTTGGCTAGTGAACTTATAAACGAAATTGTACAGATGCAACATAGTAATAAACAAACCAAGCTGACCAATTGTTTTTCCATCAAATTTAATTTTATTTAAGTATGTACCGATACCTTTTTTAATTATTATACATATTATACATTATCACATACACCATTAAAAAATTTAAATATAATAGCACTTAAATTAAATTTAGCATAGCGTATAGTTTTTCCATTTAAACATTTATCCTTTATGAATTTTTAAAATGTACCTCTTCTAAATAGCGAATACCTTCGAATAGTGCAAAAAATTTCGGTGATCGAGAGTGTCCGTTGTTCGATATTCAGAGGTTTCACTGTATTATACAATTTATTAGGTATAAAGTAACCGGTTAAATATTTTTTTGTTTTGTTTAAATTCGTCATATATATGAGTAAATATATACGTACACGACGATGGTACACACAACACACTACGAGCAGACGAGTAATAAAACATGTTGTTTATTATTACTAAATAGATATAACAATAAATTAATATATCATAATATATTTTTCTTGAGTCCAATGAATCCATTCACTATGGATCACACGATTCTTTGTGTTCATCTTATGTCGACCTTATGACATACCTAATGGATATAAGATACTAAAGGACAAAGAAAATTCTTTTAGTTATATTTCTGTGCTGAGAACTGTGGAAATAGAAAAACGCTAAGACATCCGGAAAAACAAACATTATCCTGCACATTTTCTACAATAAAAAACGATTCATACGTACGTATTTTTATTACTAATTTAAACAAAAAAATTACGCCGTTTACACTAAACATAACAAAGGTCACGTGGGTTTGGGAGTTATGACATGCTTCATAATATTACATCCCTCCTTATAATTATACCACTATCAAACAAGTAGTCAATAATTACAAAGTAATTTTGAAATATTGAAGCTATATTATTATACAGACTCACATTATATATGCATAAATTGTTACGCCCAAAATCAATCGATAAGATAATTACATTATATTATTACACCGGAAACTCCTCTCGTGACTCGTGAGAGATGTGTCAGAAGAGACGGCATCGATTTAGTTTGGTACAATGTTTTAAGCATCTTTAAGACGGTCAACGATGTCAGTGTTTCTATATTAAATTAGGTATGTTCTAACTTTTAAATGTTTATTAAAAACGACTCGCATTTTCAGAATCTATCAGATTTTGCATAATATTTGTGACTCTAATCTTATACGCACTGTAAACGACGTAAACTTTATTAAAATATTGTCAATTAATGTTATCCACCGTTTTTTAACTTTCAAAACATTATACATAATATTAGATTTATTTATTATTCAAATGCATAAACATAAATGCTCCGGCTGTTATTATACGATATACTGTACAACGGTCAAGAAATCACTCAGTAAATATATTTTTTCTAACAAAATAAAATGCATGTACGAGTTTAATTTGAATTCATCCATCACTGTTATTGAATGTATTTTAATTGTTAAACCTAAATATTTACAACTAAAATTTTTCTTACTATTATTAAGTTTTCGAAAAGTTTATTTTCTATATCTATCTTAAATTATTATAATATTTTAATGTTTCACATAAACTGATTATCTACATACTATACGTATTATAGTTTGTATTAATATATACAATAATTATTACGTGTATATATTATTATAGCTTGATAAACGTGATCGAAGATATTATATCTACTATTTATGTCACGAATTACAAATTATCTATTTATAGAAAACAAACATAATTTATGATTATTATAGTAATTTATTGTTATTTTATGACCGCATGATTTTATTTGAACTAAAATAAGTTTTATAAAACCAATTATTGCATTAATATTTAATACAAAAAAAAAAAAACTAGATAAAAGTACTTTTACAAACATACGAGTATTCAGTTTTCTAGTTTTTATTACTCGTAAGCTATAATATTAATAAAGTATAAACCTATTTACAAACCAGTATAAATATTGTTTTATGAAATACAATCAATAACTAACGATGTACCTTTTGACATTGATCGAATCCAATGTAATAATATAATATGTTAAAAATTACATTTAAAAAATAGAATCACAAACATGTCGTAAAATATTAATAATAAACTTTTAATTAAAACGTAAACACGATAATATATTGTGTGTGCGTTATTTTATTTTGATTTTCAAATATCTTTGAAAAATATTTTTAATTATTTTCATAAAATTAATATCGTGTGTAACAATTAGGACAACGAAAAAAACATCGGCGGACGGCCACAACGGGCGCAATTATGCAAATGTACAACGCGTAGGAACTTACGTATAATAAAACCTCTATGAAATGTAGTATTGGTATACTTTTATGCAGTTACACACTTATACCACAACTTTCTAAAGATATTTTGATTTTTCTATCAATTCGAATTAATTGCACGACGTGATCTACGTTTGTTCGGCCTACGGTATATGATGTGGTTAAAGCCGAAATCTCGTTATTATAAGAATTTCGAAACCCAACTGGGGTCTTAAGATTTGACATATTATCGTTATCGGTGATCGGCACGGATTGGTGTAGGTATCTAACCTACCTATTATCTATACAGAATTTGCGTATGTCTACTTAATAGTCAAATACTTGAATTATTGTAATAGGTATAGTGTACACGCAGCTTATGATTATGGCGTTATTGAGTACCTATATAATCGTAGTATCGAATCGACGATCTATTCTGTACAGTGAAGTCGAAACCGTAAACAAAACCCATAGTTTATGGTTTATCCAAACGCAGTCGTATTGTAAAGTATAATTGGCTTCGAGTAAACGTATTCAAAGAACTTTATAAATTAAGTATTTGGAAAGTGTTTTAAATACTATTTTGTATTTAAAATTCAAATACGTTTATGGAAATACTTTTCAACACTTATGGTTAGGTAAAATAAATTGTACTCTAACGAAATAAATTACGTATTCATATCGTCTAAATATATAATCTGCAAAATCACGAGTGTATACTAGTGTATAATATCATTATGCCTTTGGATAGGTAGATATACTGAGCGATACTCTTTTGAACAAATAAGTTGGTGTTATCACGGAAGTACTGGACTTTTTTTAAATGGATTAAAAAAAAAAAAAAAACAAAACTAAGTATTTAAAAATATGCTCTTTAAGTATATCTACTTTAGATTAATTTAAACATTTTAAAAATCATAGTTTGTTTAAATTAATTATTAAAAGGAAAATAAGGGTGATCAGGCATAAATAATCACTCTGTATATACATTGATGTGTATGGTGCGTATGATTAATGTGGAACTCAACGTGGATTTTCAGTTTCTAGACACGCTCAACAGCGTTTAATGTGGACAATGTAGTGATAATGTTCACGGCCGTACCTACGTCAAATAAAATAAATGCAAAATATATGTATTGGTCGTTCCACAGATTAATTATTGCAGTAATTCAGTAATTGGTTACTATATTATACACTAATATAAAATGTTTTATACACATTTCACACTACAGGGGCGTTTAACTTCAATTTGTTATGCACCTGTGGTTCGATGAAAAAATTGACTAATATTAAATAGTTTGTTGTGTGTTCGTTATAATAATATATGAAATAAATATACCTATGTTACAAAATGTCTCGATCGTTTATTCGTGAAACGCTAATGTCCAGTTTATATAACAATACTTTTTTTTTTATCCTTTTGTGTATAACTTATAATATATTGAATAGCTATTATTATCCATATTTTTGAATTGTCTATGTCTATCAATTTTCTTATGGTGAACAACAATAACAGGTATTTATCGTGTAGGTAGGTTACTACGGGTACAGCCGTACTAAGTATTACATATTTTATTCTGTTGGAATGGAAATTAAAGTATATGATTTTTAAATTTTATTGAAACAATTCATAAACCATTAAGCAACATATATACATAATACATAATTCAACAACCAGGCCCACATTTAAGCGGGGGCACTGACTACAACTGTCCCAAACGCTAGAATTTTGGGGGCGCTAAAATTTCCTAGTCAGAAATTTGTTTATTTGTATGAATATTAAAACTTTTATAATTGAAGCTATTCTAGTAAAAGTATTATATAATATTATAATGTTTATGTATTATGCTGTTAATATAATGTGTATTTATAGCAATATAGCTATCAGCGATCAAGAATTATTAATATCCCAATTCGTTTTCTCAAATTTGTTGTGATTATGTCACTAGACATAAGTTATTTATAATAATACAGCATATTTTGACATCGCGTGCAGTGTCTATTTTTATTTTTTACAAAAATATAATTATTACTTACTTGTTACTAGTCATCAAACTCGATTATTTCGAGCCACATTACTTCTGAATGATACCAAGGTGATTACGTATTATTTCTTTTAATACTCGACGACGGTGTAGATTATTTATTTTTAATCAATTTTTTTATTTTGCACCGGGGCTTAAGTGCAGCAATGTCCACAACGGTAAAAAATCTCTTTCATACACGAATCGCGGTGAATGACGATATTTAATCTTTTTTACGCTATTTTTTTTATATATTTTTATTTTTTATAAGTATGCGGTATACGGTATATGTTGTTTTTGATAAGTCCTTTAAGTTGAAATTATTAATTTGAACATAAATATACAATATGAGTTCATTAAAATAGCAATACATTTTATGGTATTATTTTATGAAATTTATTTTAATTTAAAACTCACCTACGATAAGACCTACCTACTATAGAACTGTAATAGTTATTATTACAATCATAAAATTTAAAACGATTTTTTTTTAAATTACAATTTTAATTTAAATAATAATAAAAATAATAATGATAGTTATCATTTTTAATTAATGAATATATCACAGCATGTATAATTATATGATAATAATAAGGAGTACCAAACTGCCAAACTAAACCTAAGGTTTCTCATCAATCATTATTATTTATTTTTCACGTTATCGTAGCTATTAATTTTACTATATTTCTTGCTTATTTAATTTAAATTATTATGACAGAAAATACACACTTCTTACACATCTTGTATCGAGTTATATTGACGTATTGGTCATAATAAAAAATGCAATGCTTAAGTATAAAACATTCTTTTTTTGTTTTAATTACAAGTATGTAATACTTAAATGTTAACGCTGAATATTTTTTCTAAAATTATTAGTTATTAATACCTAATTATTACGCCAGATATGTAGGTTCACACATATGATAATATCAAATATATTTGTAACTTTAAAACAATGATATTCTTTTGATTCTTTTTCATTGTCATTATTATCATTATTCGTAACAACATAATATTATGTATATGGTAGTGTAGTTATCAAATAAAAAAAAAATGACTTTATCTATATGATAAGCTAGACAGTAGAAACGTACCAAATTCCAGTCATAATAATAGTATACCACTTTTATAATGTCTATGAAATTGAAAATTCCACTCGAACAAAAATGCATGTGAATTATGTGAAATACGGGACTCGTATACCTACATAGCTATTTACAAATGGAATGGATATAGGTATTATTATATTATTGTGTGAGGAAGCCAGTAATTTTGTTAGAGATCCATGGATAAAATATCTGTTATTGTTTTCATTCTCGTACTACATAGTCGTACTACTTGTACTTACCAGTTACTACTCACATGCATTTATGTCGGAACCAATTGATAAATAAGAAAGCCACTATGTTGAAATAGATAATAATATTATAATTTAACATAATATAGACATTTTCATAAAAATATAGTTAGTACATATTAATATTTATATTCGTATTGTACATATGTATGTATTATGTACACATAAAGTAATTTATAAATAATAAATAATAATCATATATATATATAATAAATTCGTACATGCAACGTTGGCCAAACAATACAAATAACTAAGAAAATGTAACTTATAATAAAATATAAATCTATAATCGTAATTAAATAAAACGAATTGTCGAAAATATATAATATGGTAAAACATTTCAATAGACGAAGTTTTAATAAAATCTAATAAACTAAGTATAATCTACTGCGGCAGAAAATAAATATTTTCTCATAGAATTGGGCTACAATATAGGCGTGTGTTGAGTATTGATTTTCATATTGCGCAAATTATCGTTCAATTTATACACTGGAATGAAAAAACGAATGTACGCGGCGAATTATATAGCAGGTATTAATATCAAAATTGGCGATTTTTTTAAATTTATTTTTTTTTCGCGGTCCTCTCCTACATTCGGTACGTATACCTACAATGATCACACGGTTCCTTAAGGATTTTGACGGATGGTAAGGGTCAGCTATAATATTCACAACGGATTCGTCGAAAACGTAACTGTGCGCGGTAGACGTGCGCGGACACGTTTTACTTGTACGCCCACCGAGCGGCCGGCAGCTCGTAAAGCGCCTCGAACGGCGACACGTAACGCAAGTACTGCGGGTGACGGTCCTCGCCGCCGTACTGCTGCTGGTGGTGCTCGAGCTGTTGGTGCTGCTGCTGGTGCCTGTAGCTCTGCTGCAGAGCGTCGGACAGCACGTACCGGTGACCGCCCGCGCTCAGCACCGTCTCGGCGGGCTTGGCGCCCATGTACGCCGATATCTCGGCCAACGTCAGACGGTCGTCCGAACCGTCCGCGTTCGCGTCCGCGTCCTCGGTGGTCGACTTGACGGACGGCGACTGCGTGGACGTCGCGGCCGGCCTGATCGTGTCCGCCGACCGCGCTGTTGCGTGGCCGTGGTGCGCCGACTTCTCGCGTCGGCGCACCGGCGTTCTGCCGTCCACTTGGCGCTGTACACCTGCTGCATCTGAAGCATGTTCGGTTGCTGCTGCCTGCTGCTGCAGTTGCTGCCGGAAACCTTCGTCATGCAGTTCTGGACGCGGTTGGCAAAGTTAAGCAAGATCATGGCCTCGTGCACCAGCTGTCTGAGTTTTCCTGCGGTCGGCTGCCGCGTTTCCGTCTGAGCGGCGGTCGGCGCGGTCGGCGCTACCGGCCGGGACGCGCCGGCATGCACGATCGCCGTCGGACGCGTCTCGTCGGCGTAACCGACGGCGGCGACGGGCCGTTTGCGCGACCGACCGCCCGCGACGGCGGCCTGCAGCGGCGGCCGTAAGCGTAACTGCCCGGTTCTGGTCGAACTCGTGCAGGTCGCCGTAGTCAGCGACGACACGGGCAGCGCGCGAGCTCAAACGCGTCGTCGTAGTCGCGCCGGCCGCCGCGTCCACGTAGTTGACGTGCTGCGGCGCATCACCGGTGCCGATGCGGGTAACCGTCTGTACCGCGGACCGGTGGCCGGAGACATGGACGGTGGCCCGGACGCGGACGGCGGCCCGGAAGGCCGGCGCCGTGGTCTCGGCCCCCGTCTCCCGCCACCGGGTTTTGTCCTGAACTTGTTGGGCCTCTTCTTCGACAGGCCAGGGTTCTTGTTGAACGCCCTGCGCTGCGGGTACGGCTGGTACTCGAACGCCGCCGACGGTTGGTAAAACTGTCTGCCTGACCGGTGGCCGTCGACGACGGCCGCCACTGCCGCCGTGGTCGACTCGACGGCGTTCGTTTCGGCGTGCAGGTCGCCGTCACCACCGACGCCCGCGGTCGGCTCCAGTCGGTTTTCTTCGTCACTGCTTGCCGACGACTGCAGGTCCCTGTCGAACGTGTCAATAATATTGTTGTCAAACGCATTGCTACACTTATATAGGTTCAACAGTTCAAGTTATACTATTATGTACTTGATTCGATCGAATAGTCGGTCTACGTATTATACCTATTTCCGCGCAGGTCGTGTTAACAATCCGAATATTGTTATTAACCTTTATTTAAAATATATTTACAATCTATACGAGACGAGGTATAATGAGTAAGTGTGTTGACATGCGTAATTTGACATAAAGTAACATTAATAGGAAGGCTCCCAGCAGTGTCACCTGACCAGAAATAATCGGAATATTACAATAAGAAATAACTCATGTTTTTAGATCTATAGTCTTGCGTTCAAATATTTACAATTATTAGTACATGTAACACGCATGTGAAGGACATGTTTAAAAATTTGCCGTATCGTAGTCCGATTTTTCGATTAAATCATATACGTACACATTATATACATATTCTGAATAGTTACTTATTTTTTTTTTGCGGGGGAAGGAATTTAATACACCTAAATCATTGCACAGAAGACTTTAATATTTATAACTCAACTTAAAACTTCTGTAATTTTTACAATGCCCAATTGAAATTAAAAAATTAAACTATAATTTTGTGATACATAATATTACAAGTACGACTGTTACAGGACAGACTGAGTGTACAAGACATTCTTTCTTTAGATAAATCATAATTCTGTATTAAAATAAATTATTATATAATGTCAACTTTCAACTGTGTTTAAACACATTAAACTTTTTTATTGTATCATAAATATCGTCATTTCTCAAAAATCGTCTGTGGTTGTATATATTTTTTATTTCAATTAATTGTCAATTTTATTATTGAATCAAATCCCAAACTCCTGGTTAGCAGTGATTTAACTATGAAAATTAGATAATAATTTACACATTTAAATAGATAGGTCAATTGTATACTTATTTTATCGAGTAATATTCATATATTTCATGGAATAAATAATAATATTAATTCATTCGTAGTAAATTGTTCATAAATTGTTGGAAACAGTTACTTGTGCTATTATAATATGGTTAATATTGATTTATGTATTAAAGAAGCAAACACGTTTTAAAAAAAAAAATCATTAGAGAAGAGAAAAAATGAAAATTTCGAAATTTAACGTTTATCATGAAGACGTGGTGGGAATAATTGGAATATATGATACATAAGTATTTACTACCTATAATAATAAGGAGGACGTGCATCTTCTTTTTTGTATGTTTCTATTATCCTCGCAGTGATAGCCTCGGGTACACATTGATCGCAAGTTATCCCGATACGCGCATATCCGTTAAACAACTGGTTTTTATACGGTCCCGGGTAGGCTATCCGTATCGGTATTATTTGTGTGATCTTTCTATTTTTTAGGATTTGTATTCATTATTATTATATTCGCCTTAAAGATCAATAAAATAATTACTAATAATTCTAATAATATCTATGAGATGAATTCTAAATAGTTGATATACCCACAACATGCTGTACCTAAATCTGTGATGAAGAATATAATAATTATAATATCGAGTATCGAAACCTGCAGTGTGTTAGAGGAATGAGTAGCTAAGGTTATAATATATATAATATACATAGTTTTTTATAGTAGGAATCTAGTATATAACTTACTATCACAGGCGTAATCTAGTTTAGGGAGGTAAGTAAACCTCCCTAACTTTAATTTTTATATGGGATTATGGAGGCAAAGAATCATATAAAAGTCTAATTTGTTGTATACGTCTCATCTATTTTGCGTAATTGTATTTTTCACGAAATAGACAAAGATTATATCCATTTTGCTAAATGGAAACGCTTTTTTCAACTTCACGTAATTCTGTTATCTGGAAAACATTTCATGAAATGGATACCTAAACTACATATAACAGAATTAGTTCTGTCATAATATGGACTAACACTTAACGTAATAATATTTATGATTATATTTTTCATTATTTTGAACATGTTACAGAGTTATTAATATTGATTATGAATATCAAAATAAATTAATAATTATGAAAATGAATAACTATGAATACATACTGTGAATTATGAAAACTACTAACTATAAATATAATGAAATACGAAAATTATTATGAATTTTGAACTATTTATAGTTATTATATGTTTAAACATAGATTAGAATTATTACGATATCGAGAGTTGAATTTTAAATTAGCTTTAAAACAAGAACACTCTTTTGTTTAGTATTTATATTTACAATAGCAATTAAAAAAAACCTTATCCTGCCGTAAATAAAGAAATAGTTTGTTTTAACGTTTTCTCAACTACATTTCATGTTTTACTTGCTTTAATTTGATTACATTCAAAGAAGTCGGTTGTAAACTTCTTGCGCCATACCAACCTTTAATTAAATAATTCCATGTCCAGTTCCCAATTGGTTCATATTAATTTTTAATCAACCACTACTACAATGATGTTCGCTAGATCCGACCCTCTATCCACCTTAGGAACTGAAATGATCATACAGTCTTCAACTTAAAATATAGGTAGTTTTAAGCGTTAAACGTTTCTATTTAGTTGAAATAATCGTATAATATTACTATGATCAAACAACTGTGACACTATAAATAATTAAAAACTTTAAGATAGGTAACAAAATAGTTTCTGTGCTGGAAATACCAACGCGAGTTGGCCAGTTATTAGATAAGTACAGGTAAACGTTAGATAGGTAGGTGATAATTTTAAATTATTTGAGTTAGTCATTATAAGATCACTATAGCAGATATTAATATTTACTATTTAGTCTATTTAATCTAAAATACCGGAATATTATAAAAATAGTTACTCTAATTTAAGTATTTTATACAAGATAATTCATTTCACACAGAATAATACAATATTGATATACCTACATATAAATATTAATATTGTTACGTTAGTATTTGTCCAGATGACAGAACTAGTTCCGTTATGTATAGTTTAGGTATCCATTTCGTGAAATATTGTCTAGATATCAGAATTACGCGAAATGGAAAAAAAGTGTTTCTATTTTGCGAAGTGGATATAAACTTTGTTCATTTCGTGAAACGTACAATTTTATTATGCGATATGGATGCGACATATATTATATTTATTATTATGACACTTAAAAATAACATTACATTTGAGTTTCAATATTTTTTTCTGTACAATTTTTATGTAATACTAATTGGTTATATTAATTGGTCATTAAAACATTTTTATATTGTATAGATATGCGTAGGTACAGCTAATTTAAAAAACTTTAATAACTGCTCTTGTATAGTGTTTACAGGAATACATTTACTACTGATAAATTAATTGAGTGGTAAAAGAATGTCACACTATTATTCTTCCGTACTGTAATAGACACAGTAACCAAAAAAAATATTTATACATTTAACCTTCTCTGCTTTAATAGCAAATCCAAGTCACGCCAATACTAACTATAATAATACATCGGTTATCAAGTGGACTTGGGGTATAGGTTTTTGATTTAATTTAATTTTTTATCAAAATTTATTCGATTACTATTTTAGAATCAATAACATATAGTTATGTGTATTTTATTATATTTTAATTAACTTACGTGCAACGAGCAACAGCCAAAAATGCAAGAAAAATAAGCATCTGAAATTCATAAATAGTAATACATATTAGTTTTATATTGTTAAATATTCATTTATATTTATAATAAAATATATTACTTATTTTATTTAGTTGAGTTGTGCTACATAGGTAAGTTATATAAATTTATGAAATCAAAAAAATATAATTAGAATATTGTAGAAGATGAAGTTATGAACTTTTTGGTTATAGCAATTATTATGGCAATCGTACATCATGTATATATTTGTATATATATCAATATTATATTATATTATTAGTATATATTATATAAATATATGATAAGATTTTTAAGAATTTTAAAAGTACAAAACAACGGTGACAATGCAAATTTTAAAGTAAAGTAAATATGTAGATAATCATAGTGTATAGGGATTTCTATACAACTAAATCAAATAAACACATAATTTGCATTAAAAAAAAAAAAAAAAAAAACTAAATTGTAAATTAATGATATCAATTCGTAATTTTTACCACGTTTAAAAATCAATTTTGGAAATCTCCATTCTCTATAATCGGTAAAAATTATGATCAAATTTTATTGTAAAAGTTATTTCTAGAATTATCAAATAAATAAGTAAATTCGAACAAATCATAAATCGTCCAAAGATGTCTGGATTTTATTTATAAATAAATCTTGGTAGGCAAATTGAACAAAATTTATAAATATATAATTTTTTTCATTGAAAATTGTATACTTTTCAATAGTATACCTAAATATTATAAATATAAAAAGTATTAAAAAATATGTAAAATTTAACGATAAAAAAATAAAATGTTCATTTTTAACTTAGACTATTATTCAATTTATTTAAGAATTTATGACAACAAACACAAGCTTAAAAAAAATAATGTATTATTTTGTTTAAAAATCATTTTAAATAAAATCGATTTCCAATATTTTAATATTAATTAGATAAAAATATAATTTAGGAATTAAAATTGAAATAGTTGTACATAAAGTAAAATATGTGTAAAGGGTGATTCATTTAAACTTATACTCACTTCACTCATTATTTCTAAAACTTAATTTTTTTTTTTAAATATTATTTATGCATACCTAATATTTGATTTATTTTATATCGCTACAAAAAATATATTTTACAATTTTTATCGTCATAATTTTTTTAAAGTGTTTACAGTTGTGTACGACAACATACATTTTTAATTTCATACTCAAAATGGAATATTGTTCTCAGTATTTAAGTTCATAAAATTCTATTTCAAACCAATATTTATAATTTATAACTTATATTATATACATTTAAAGTTTAGTGGGCCAATATTTTGTGAGTTAGGTACACAATACACGTCATGCATTTATACATTTTTTTAATAAACTATTTATAATATGTAATAATGCAATTGTATAATATTAATGTAAATGTAAGTTTATAAATTTTTGAATCAAAAAAGCTTAAACCTTCAAATTTTAGTATAGATAAGATTTACATTTACGATTTTATAATCTATGAATCATGTAAAAAACTGCTTCATTTTTCGGAAGAAACATATTATGTTCTTAAATTTACATTAATTAAAATTTTATCTATTTATAATTAATTTTTGTAATAAAATATAATTATTTTAACGATATGTCATAAAAAAATTTCGTAGAAAACAATAATAATGGGAATAAAACAAGAAAAGAATTTTTTGTATATCCATCTCGTAAATTAAAAAAAAAAAAACATTTAAGTATGTATTTAAAAATTTATTTGTTGATTTATTGTATAAATAATATGAATATAAAGATCTTTAGTTATAAAAACTAGTAAAATCAAATTTTAAACGATGTATTTAAAAACAGTTATTTAAATAAAGGTTCACTCAAAAATAAAGTAAATAAATAGGTAACTAAATGAAATAATAGAAAAAATAATTATACCTAGATATATATTATTATTATTTAATATGTATAGGTTTACTCACCATTTTGTTATCCGTTTTTATGGCAGAAATTAATAAAATAAATCCACAGCTGTTGATCGATTCGATTAACTCTAGGACAGTAATTATTATTTTAGTATAACATATACTGTATAATATAAGTAGTCCTAGGCAAACCGTGTTCGGTGCATCTTCAAAATGTTGCAACTTCTTTTTAATACTTAAACTCTATATCGTATTATATTATTGCTTTTGAAGCCGTGTAAACAATATAAAACTATGATCAAATATCGACACTAAACTACCCGAAATCTAACGAGATTCGCATTATGGAAATGTGCAGTCTGATCGTGTTTGTGCATTGGCATTGAATCTAAGACGCACGATGACCTCTAATTACAATCTTTTATAAGCTTCTAGGAGACCGGTTGCGAGGGAGTCACTGGAGGGAGTGCGAATATATTGCGGTGTGCCTATATTCTATAGGCACGTAAGTATGATATTATAGGTATACATATATTTATATAAATATATATAAACTAACTATATACCTACATAACTGTCTGGTTAGTGAGTACGACACTAGCGCGCAGGCTTTCCACAAATCGCATGGATCGCGTATACCTACATCTAAGAATTCAATAGCCGCATCTGATGCCACAAATTTCTCCCATTTCACATCCGCGGAATGCGCATAAATAGGCATAATGTATTGGTATATCGTAATACTATTATATGTGATAAATGCCTACACTTGTACCTGGTTAGCTGTACGAAGAATTAGATCATCTGAATACTATAGGTTATACTACTTATTATTGTATTAGTACACCGTTTGATCCGTTTGTGATTATACAATTTTAATTTTCGATACGAGGGTATATAGACGTTCGTCAAAATACGAACACTACTATGCCAAAATTCAATATAATCGTAAACCTACACTTTTGAAACAAAATTTAATGTTGAAGACTTTTTTATTATTATTATTTTTATTTAGTGATAAATATCTCTAATAACTAATTGTTTTGTGATATTACGGATTGTCTTGTCATATAAAGATCATTTGCTAAACCCTTGGACGATTGAACGACACATACATAGACACATAGTGAGTAGGCCTTAAATCAAATTTGTTTTTGGAAAAAGTGTACTTCAGAAAACAATTTTATGTGAGTTATTATTTGATTAGAAATATAATAAAAGTGAGAAATGTAAATTATGAAAAAAAAAATTGTAGATTTCTTTCTTCTGTCGTGTTTATTCTTCTATAAATTACATATTATTTTGATGTAATTTATTATTAAAGTATTTAGATATAGATAATTGTTGAGTTGTTTAGCTTATATAAACTAGATAATATTTAAAAAAAATTATTGTTTGACATTAGAAATTTAAATTTGATACTGTTTTGAAAACCAAAGGGAAAAGGTAAAGTTAAATAAATTCTTCTTGATAGGAAGAAAAACAAATAGGTAAATATAAAAAACTCTCCTTTTTATAATATATTCACTTATCAAGTAGTTATCACCGGAAGTGAACGCGTATAATTTAAGTCATGAATTTATTAAAAAGAAATACGTGTATTCTTCATTTTTGTTTATAACATTTTGTACCACAGCTGTGTACAAGTTAAATAAGACCAATTTATAAGATGTTTAAACTCAAATAATCATCACGCATCAACATTTATCTTTATCTATTAATAAATTCTGCTCTTGAAATATGACTATAACATTTGAATAATCTATATATACTAGCTAATTTTCTTGTATATTTAATATAGCTTAAAAAAATTAAATATTTAAAAAATCCATGAGTGCATGAATTGAAGAACCATAATAATAATAATAATAATAATAATAATAACATAGGTTGTGAAGTGAAATGCACTAAGGTTAATCGAAAATATTTGTCTATCTCGTTGTAAGAATCTATATATTTTTAATTCAAATCGTGTTTTAGAAATTAAATTCATTAATAAGCACCAGTCAATTCAATTTATCTCTGTTTTGTTTAACTTTAATTAAATTATTCAAAATTATGTTAAATATTGACTAACGTAATAATGTGAGTATATATTTCCTAAAACATTTAAATTGAAATAATTTGCGAAGGCGTGGAAATAATTTTGATTCCGGAACAACATTTATCATTCATTCCTAGCCGCTCAACCATTACCTACTGACAATATAATTTTACGTTATAAACATAGGTACTTACTACCTACTTACAAAAAAAAAAAAAAAAATAGATAGATAAAATAAATAACTAAAATAGATAACTCATTTGATGGCTTGCTCGTCGTATTACTTATTCTGAAATATATATCAGTTTCTATTTTTAAAGATAACATTACAGATATCGTGTCTTATGATACTCTTATGTGGTACAATATTATATCTAAAAAGTTAAATATTTATACCTATCTATATTTTATAGAAAGCTGATTGTATTGTTAATACAAAAATAAATATTAGAATATTATAAATTGATGGTGTATACACATTATACAAACAAATAATTATCATTAATCTTAATCCTCTAAATAAAATATTCAGCACTGACATTAAAATTATGAGTACCACACCTATGTGTCTATACATATATACATATACATATATATATATATTTTTTTTTAAATGTATGAAATACTAAGAATATACTAAAGAAAAAATTGTGTATTTATATGAATCATGTTTACGAAAAGATGAAATGATATGATTTTTACGGTATCATTTAACTTCGATCGGTCGGCTTCAAAACATGAGTTATATAGTAAGAGGAAGGATTTATGAATTTCTCACTTTTTACGTTTTACCGGTGCAGCACGAAACAAAAATAAAATGAAAAACTAATCTAACACCCGGGCGGATACCATCAGTGTCACGATAACTTATTATCATTTTAACCACGTAAAATATAATATATTTTCTACTTAACAATGCCGACTATAGACAAGATAACATGGATTATAATATTCGCATTGACAAAACAAAAGTAGTAACTCTTTGTTTTTGTTTTCATTTCGTGTAAAATTTCAAAACATTATGTCTATTGGTCATGAAAGTTGATGTACGACAGCTGATAAAAATGTAAAATTGGATTAAATCAAACGTAAGAATATGATCTGAATTTAAAAACAATGATTTCTACGAAATAATACTTGAATAAAAATAGGTTTAAATGTGCTTTCGTTATGTGCTACGTACTTTAGTATGAATATGTCATATTATATGCATGCTGTTTTTCAAACTGATTTGAATATGGTAATCGATTAATTTATTTTTAAGCAACATTTAAACCATTTAATTCGTAAAAATAAAATATGACTAAATGAATTTGTTTAAAAAAGTCTATAATAACATATTTTACTGTAACATTTCAAGCTCAAAGAATATTAAATTTATGATTTCGTAAGATAAAAATATTATTTTTATGATATATTTTGAACTAAGAACATTTAAATTTTTAGTTTGGTATCAGCTTAAATTCTCCAGTTCACGCAATTATTTCAAGTTTGCATATCAGCGATCCGCTTGGACATGTCTCCTACTCTTCCGTTTGTTATAAAGTTATTTTTTCCAAGATAAATCTAAAAAAAACCACATATTATGTTCTCATATTGCCCATTTAAATATATGGCGAGGATATCTATATTTTATCTCTGTTTCTACGACTTAGCAAAAAAACATTATGACCATATAGAAGTTCAATGAAAACACCTACATTAATTAGACGAATTAATAAATTTCTAAAGAGTGATTTTTTCTTCTTAATCCGTTTTAAGTGTATAATAATAATATTATCAAGATTATTAGTGTACCTACAGTAAAAAAATTTAATTTAAATATTATTAAAACAAGTATTACTTTTAATATCATGATTACATTTTTATCGTGTTTTTGTTTCATTTTTATTAATCTCTGACAAGATATTAAAGACGAGTATATAATCAATACCTGGAGCACTCTGTAGTCATAAAGATGTCTATCTAAATATATTAAACAGGACTGTAGGTAATTATTTTGAAATTTGGTCTTCCGTCTGTCAGTGAAAATCACATTCTGCATGACAATATTCAGCTTAGGCGTATATGCAATTGCGCTTTTACGGCTTTTAGATAATGTTTCGATATTATAAAAGATTATATTATATAATTCATTATGGTGTTATAAGTTATAATACCTAAAGATAACATTTATTTTTTTGACTTAATATGTTTTTCAATGTCTTATTATAGGTTAGTAAATTAATTTATAATTAATGATGTTATACAATAAATTATATACTATCGAAAAAATATTTAATTCTTACTGGACTTATTGTGGATTAAGTATTACCTTTGTAAGTATAAAATAATTTATTACCAAAATATAAATTAAAATAACTCAACATTAATATTTTCTGATTTAAAAAAATGCCAATTCTATTTTCATCAAACTTAAGATTCTGTGTTTATTTTTACAACTTTCATTTTTTATTTTCTATACAATGATTTTAAAATATTGGAATTTAAAACTTTCTATATATTATAATATATTTTATATTCATAATATTGCATAAATTAGTAGGTATTACTTACATGAAAACGACTTACAATTATTATACTATATTATATTAAAATTTAAAACAGTTTAAATTTAGACACGTTACACAGCGAAACATTTTAAATCAATAAATTTCATATTTGTAGAAAAATATCTCCTTCAAGTGAAGCATCAATAACAAAATAGACTATATCGGAATCGGCAGAAGCAAATAACCTGCAGGAGGCGCTCAGAAGAAGGGTTCTAAATAATGATATTAGTTGAAAAAAAGAGAAATATTGGTTTCTAATTAAATGATTTTTTTATTTTTATTGTAATTTAATAATTTTTTTTCAAAAATGTATATTCTTATATTTTCAGTAAATATCTTAAAAGTTGTATGCAGTATATATTGTTTATAGATTAAAATTTGGATACTAGATTCTAGTAACTAGAACATACCATAGAGATATATTTTTTAGTTTTTTTTCAAGAAAATCGCAAACCATATTTGGTGATTAAATACCTATTTAATGTAGCTTTCTCGTCGTCAATAAAATATTGATTGTTTCGGACACCTTGGGCTTTACTGAAAATATTATTTTCAAATTTCAATAGGCAATAGAGTAGCTACATAAACGCTATACACAATTAGTTAGGTGATCGGAGACAGTGCATTTCTATGGAGTTCTTATATAACAGTATACCTAAAATGATAATATAGCCAATAAAGATGTTTATTTATGTACAAGTTTATAAATAATAATATAGCGAACTGAAGGTCAACGGATTTGCGAGAAACACTGCTACTCGCATTTGAACATCGACAGTAAGACACGCACGATTATCATTTTGATTAATACTTAATACTACCCTTTAAGTGAACGTCGAAGAAAGTCTCAATCGCTGAACGAGCCGTAGATGTATATAATATTATATATTATTCATTCGATATAAATGAAACATAATAATCTAATAATAATTACATCGATTATCGGAGAAAACTTCAGTGACTACTAACATGGATAGAGAAACAACCCGGACAAAAACAACTTTTAATGTTATACGTAAAAAATATATACACACTTAATAGTTATTATTATAATCATATACGCCCATAATTATATGGGATGCAACCTGTGCTAATTGTGTGTGCAGACCGATTTTAAACCATTAAAATAATTTTTTAATGCTAGCATTAATCTTTCAGATTCTAAGTGAATCGAACAATATATTGGTTTTACAATTAAGAGAGGTATTTTTTGTACCTAATTAGTTTAGTTTCTCGATAATATTTCAAAAACAGAAAATGAAACGATATTAATAAAATATATTTTATGATTATTGTTTATTGTTATATAAAATTATTTATGTAACTTTTGTTTTCAATAATAAAATTTCAAACATTGTATTACATAAATGTACATATATGCATTTATGTAATAAATACATTACAGCTAGTAAATCAGTTCATAATTATAATTTCAGGAATTAGGATTGACTTTATAACGAATATAATAGATATTGAACGAAGCCATAAAAAAAATACTCAAAAAAAATGTCTTAATTTAATTCAAAAATTTAAATTGTGTAATTAAAATTTTTATTGTTTAAGTTTCTTTTTATATGTTAACAATGTAAAATACAATTTTAATATTATAATATAAAACGGAATATTTTTTACGAGTGGAGCATTGGTGCGTTTAGAAACCCCGTAAAATTTTAATTTATTTATCTAAAACTTAAATATTAATAAGTTTCAATTAATTAATTACTCGTTTAAAATTCAATATTTATACACTAAAATATTCCAAAAAATTATCTGTTTCAGATAAAAATTAAGAACAAATGTTATCGTTTAATAATTGAAAAGCTTAAAAACGTAAGACATATAAGTATTTTTTAAATATGAATTTTATTATAATATAAATTTATTTTAAATTAGGTAGATACATTAATAGTTTTTGAAATAATTAGTATTTTAAATGTTATAAAAATCAACTTACATAATAAAAGTGTTTACAGTTATATGCGCGCGAAATACAAATTATAAGTACCTTTAATATACGTATACATAAATAATAACCAGGGCTAGGATAGTATAGGATTTTGCATTTTTTTTAGGATTTACAGGATATAGCTTTTCAAGCATAAAATGTGATTTAGTCATCTACGAGTTCAAATATATAGTTTTTATTTTGCATATTTTTGCATTTTTTGTACTTTTTTAAATTTAGGATCATTTTTATTAAATACTGGGTTATATTTTTTAAATTTAAAATTTTTTAAAATTTTAAATGGTCGTTATTGATCGTTATAAATTATTGTACAAACATATAAAGATACAACATTAAAATAAAATCATAAACATATTTTCTAAAAATATTTAATACTTCAAAATACTAATCGTTTATATGTATAATATAAAATATACTCGTTAGATTAATAGAGCAATAATCGATAATAATGTTCGATTACGTATTATCTTCATCAATTTATTATTAAATTGAACGTGCCAAAACCTATTAATTATACGTATGATATTGGTTTTTATTTATTTAGTTAGTGTTTTGACTTTCAAGAGTGAGTTACTTTTTATAAAATAATTAATTACGAAAATATATAATATGTCTAAACAAAAGTGTTCTCAATCAAATCATTTGCGACAAATTCGTTTTCGAATTTGGCGCTGACATTTTTTCTACCGATGGTTTAGTATTATATTATAACTGGTGTGATATTAAAGTTGCAGCAGATAAAAAGTTCACAATTCAGCAGCATATAACACATGATAAACATTTACGTGCTGTTCAAAAACGAAAAAAATCAAACAACTATAATATTAATTATTATTTATTAATTTATTAATATAATTATATTTTTTTCGATCATTTTATGAGGTCATTTTTTCTTATTGAGTCATTTTTTTTGATCATTTTTTAGTTTTTATTAGGTTGTTTTTTTAGGTTTTTTAGGTCATTAAAATCCTAGCCATAATAATAACTAAAATAACAACAAAAACAATAATTGAAAATTCCCGAAAACTTACACGAAACATTGAGCCTTGACCTGGACAACACAAAAAAAAAAAAATTTAAACTCTGGACATTATTTAAATATCGTGTAATTTAATAGTATTGATTCAATATCATACTATTCGTGATATAAGTATATGTATTTTGTAAATCACTTTTTTAATTTCAAATATTTTACAAGTATTGTAATCAATAATCATCTTTCATAAACCTATCATTATGACCAATACCAATAATGCTATTTGTTATTATTATTATTATTATCATTTTTTTTTTTTTTCAAGAAAAGAAAAAAATAACAATCACGTCTCCGGTAAAAGTTCCGGTGACTTACGATAACACCTACACTGTGTATTATTACACTATATAGTACAAAATAATAATATGAACCATACTTTTATCATCACGTAGTCGTTACGACGCTGCACACAGTGTACACAATATCATGTGGGATACGAAATGCGCTCGTTCGTGTATGCATCTTGTAAGGAGTATGTGTGTACAGATAATGGGATGGATAGTACGCGGGTAGGTATGTACATAACATACGGCATAAGCTATACAACATTGTATGCGATGCGTACTCACGCTGTACCTATACTTAAATATACCTATACGTATTGTACATACCACGACTGCGGTATATACCTATATATTGTAGTGACGCGCGGTACAACGATATTGACCACACACTGCTGTTGTCGCTGTTGCATATCACGCGCATTCCGATCACGTTTCCCGATACGGAACGGTCATCGTATCGCTTTTGTACAGAGGTTTCGACGGCGGCGAAGACGACTTCCGACCTCTGCCGGATCGGATTCTACCGTAAAAAATAGAGAAAAAAAAACACTCATTCGCTTTTTTCTTTTATTTCACATCTTCGCGCGCCGGTTTTATTATTATCATCATCATCATCATCATCGTCATCATTATGGATATTTTCTTTTTCGCTCTGCCGGCGGCCGCGCGCGTAAACGTCGATTGTCGTTTCTCCGAGTTTTTGGATTCTCTTACCTGATCGTACATAATAGTTTACGTACACACGTACAATAATAAAATAATGTATAATATCATATTATTAATTGGTGTGCCTGTCGCCCGGAGCGCGTCCGTTGCTGGTTCCGCGCCGCTTTCGCTGTCCCCCGGGAGAGATGTGCGCGCGTAAACGATTGTATTTTTATTTCATATAAATTTTATATTTGTTCGTATATAAACGTCTTTCCGGTATACCTATATGTCTTTCTACAATGTACGCACCGTACGCACAACGGTGATTAATTGCGCTTTGCATGGTATCTATGTTTTTTCCTTTTTTTTATTTTTATTTTTTTGATGCTGTTGATGTCGTTGTCGGGTTTTTTAATCCTTCAATTACTTTTTACGGCGGTATAATTTCGATATCGTCGCCCGAAATATTGATTCTATACGCTTATAATGTATGTAAGCGCATATGTACACACATTACATTATATTAGTATGTAATTATATGGTCGATTAATACGATCATAACGCCCGAGCAAGGTATATAGTTTTATCTATTACAAGTATCTGTTCGTAAATACACACACACACATATATATATATATATATATTTATTATTTTAGGACTGTAGTGTGTAAATTATATGATGCGTATACCGGAACTGAAAAATATATAAAAATTCCCCAAACAAGTCACGACTTCATTTTGTTTTCAGTAGGACCTATTTACGTATACCTATCTATTATAATTTATTACTCAAATAGCCAAAAAAATACGCGTTTTTTATTGTCTACAACATTCTCCGAAACGTTTGTGATCGACTGTTTGAATAATGTTATTAATTTTTTAAGTGTATACTGTATGGTATATTAAATAGGTATCTACTATTTATTGAGTATGTAAATATGTATATTATCTAAAAATTTTTTTACGGTTGACAACTACTGTATAATATAGGTAGTACGCATCAACGTTTATTATTGGTGAGATTACTGATTTTTACTTATTGCGTAGTCGTGTAAAGACAATAATAATACCTTATAAATGTATGTAGCATATACATAATACCGATAAATCATTTATGTACCACGCTTCAAAATAATAGCAGAAAAAGTGGAATTCAATTTTCTATATTTTTCTAATGTATTAGAAAAGTATAGAAAATATATTATATCAAATTAAATTTTAAAAAGAATTCTAATTGATTTAGTGTTGTAAATCATATATTTTAAATTCATAACATTTTTCACTTAAGCCATTAAATAGAGTAAAATAATATATTATTCGGTGAACTATACAAATATACACTATTATTAAAAAAAAATGTAAAATAGAAATGCTCTTATAATATAATATTGTGGTTGGATTTCATACTTTATCTTTAGTATTTATTTTTTTTTAAATATTATTACTCTCTCTACGATAATATCATTAACTATTTTTTTTCAATGATTATGTTTTTACTTGAAATTAGTAATTAATTATAAATAATGTATGTATACTGTAAAATGATAATCTTAATTATTTAAAATGTACAATATGTAGATAAAACCTTCTAGAAACGTTTCTACAACCTTTGAAATCCTTTTGTTTTCGAACAATCTGTTTTTATTACCATCTCAGTGACGCAGTATAACGATTGAATCGGAAATAACGCCATTAACTTCTAATAAATACACTCGCACGTCATGAAATTCCATTAACGGATAGATTCTTTGCATAAAACTAAATAACCACCTATTTAACACATCACTTTCGCTTACAGATTGTGAAACATATTACCTATATATTATCATATTTATTTGTAATAAGTAAAAAATAAAAATATCATTATAGTGAATAAATAAATAATTTAATGTTTCGATTAAAATAAATTAAATTAAACGATCAAGTTACAATAAGAAAAAATATTTCTTCAAGCCTCAATTGGGTAGTTTGAGAAAATGAAACGCGGTACGTCATTGTTGGAGTGGTCGGACGGTGATTGAGTGGAAGATCCGTATTGTTGTTGTTGTTGTGGTCGTTGTTGTGGTTGTGGTTGAGGCTGTTTTTGTTGTTGTTGTTGATGCTTTTGTAGATGTTCACCTTTACGCACTGGGCACAGGCATGGTACCCATTTCACGTCAGAATTAAAATGGGTTTCAAAGATAGATTGCAACTGAAAAAAAAACAAAAAGTTGTACGACAAACTAGACATATTATAATAAATTATAAATTATAATATATATTCCAGATAAAAATAGAAATATTAAAGTATAGGTTACAAAATTCAATTTTTGTAAAAATACAATACTGTGAATTTCCAAAAAGAATACCTAAGCACATTTTATATCTATTTTATTTATTTATTCGTAATGCAATTAAATTATTTGAAATAATATTAAACAACAACAACAAAAAAAAAAAACCTCAAAACAGTATATAATATTACATTCTTTATAAACAGAAAGTACTGCAGTAGTTTGAATAAAAACAATTTATAAAATATATGAAAACAATTAACGGGGAAAAGGTGAAAATAGCTGCCATGACTATTTACATACACATACTTTCTGACACCGCATATTAAACGTACACATACATATTATAATATCTATAATATGGGCATTCTAATAAGTGCGTACCTACTTTGCACAACAACTATGGTAATCACGCTTTCTTAAAGAAGCTCACTGTTTTTCAGTATCATTGAAAATAAATGGTAAAAAGTAGGTAAATAGAAAAAAAAACAGAAGTTTATTGATAGATATTGCAGGTATAGTTCGGAGAAAAATAAATAACGAATACGGTTATAAATACAACAATGGTGGACCTTATGGAATAAATTGGTGGGATCACTTGGCAACGGTGACTTTAACGAACGGTAGTAAGAGATACCTGTCTATCGCAGACATGGCTCAAAGGTAAGCACACGTCCATGCCAATTATTGTTTAAAAGTGTAGTTAAAACACAAACGCGCGTGCACGCAATATGATAAAAAAAAAATGTTAACTGAAGGAAGCTGAGATTCTTGAATTGATAGTTGTTTTATTTTTTTTTTTTTGTAGGGGGGAGAAAATTGTAATATACTTGAAAAAATCCCACACGAACGACTATTGCACGAGTGGAATGACGAGAGTATAATAATATAGTAACCACAATGTATACACTATACAGTATACAGTATATAGTATGCACACACACACACGCGCGCGCGTATATATATAAACTATTATTACAGATACCCATAAATATATTTCGGTCTACTGAATCCATTACGGTGCGTTGCCGCATATATAACCCGTTCATACTGTCGTGCTGGTAAATTATACACACAAGTTAAAGTCTACGCTGTTACGAAAGGATAAATGACATGATATTCTGGAAGGAAAACTCGATAATATATTGATGTGTACAAAGTAACTACCTATATAGTAATATACCATTACGAGAAGCCAAAGTCACTATACCTATACATACCCTAAGGATGCTGCAGCGAGTGTATCAATTTACGACTGTCATAACGCGGCTAAGTGTACTCCGATATACATATACGATGAAAATTGTTAAGATCTCATAAAATGCAATGTAGTAACTAGTGGATATATTACGACAACGACTAGTCGACATCATTATAGTAATATCACGTGTATGGGACGAATTTTTTTTTTTGATTGTACAGGTATGGAAACTACACACATAGTCAGACGATTTGTTTAGCATACAAATAGGTGTGTGTAGCGTGTACCTATGAAGGCTGAGGAAGCCACAGAGTCGACACATTTGATGTATATAATTCAGGGAGCCCACTATATTTGATAATTACATGTTATTTTTTTGTTTGAAATTTTACTCGTCTAAACAATTCTAGTAAGCTGTAGCATAAATTATTTACATATTATGCTTGAGTCGGAAAAAACACATATGATATTAGTCAATATAAATAACCAAAAAAGCGTTTCTGATGATTTAATGATTTATTATACCCCCCCCCCCCCCCGTCTTACTCATATGACTAAAACACTTATAAATAAGTATAAGTAATTTTATTCATTTATTTTATAAAAACGCTGCAGGCATAATTTATTTTGTAATGAGTAATAGTAAGATATAAACCATGGCTGTTTTTTATAAGTATAAAATACGTGGCGTGTATCTAATTTTAATGTTCATGGAAAGAGTTTAAATTTTAAAATGTTACTATAAATCAAATTAAAATATTTTAATAAATAGTTCGAAAAATTAATCATTGCTATTTTATATAACTTTCAATTTTCATGTTCTAACAAATTTACTACGAATAGTTACTAAACTAAATTAATTTTTATACACTCGCAAACATTACATGAAATACCATTCAGATGGCGAGGATTCATTATAACTTCATAAAGTAAACTCTAGCACTTATTGCATTATTTCACGCTATAATTATTATTTATTGAGGGGAATTTTAGTATGAACAAAAAAATTATAAACTCGTAGCCCGTTTTAGTCCAATGTATATACAATATACGTACCTATCGTACCTACATCATCTATTAAGCGACTTGCGCATTTAAGTCATTTAACATTCAAATTTAAAATATTTTTAATTATATTCCGAATACTGTAATGGTTGGCGTTTCTGTGAGTAAATAAATAATAATACTGCTACTATATTATACCGTTTATCACAATCGAGTTATTAAAATACGCGGATAATTTTTTTTTTCTTTCAAGAAGTGACAATTTAAAAGCAAAAAACATCGCTGAAAACGAGGACACTCACGCGTAAACGAATGTACAGCATCCGAAACAGTTTACAATTATTATTAGCGCAAACGAGCAAAAACCAGTAGATTTATGACGAATACATACGTGTGTGCATGTGTATGTGGGTCTCTGACGATAAACACACATTGGCGAAAAACCCCTCTTCGCTTTTTACCCATTTTTATTACGACTATAAATCTCACGGTTGCAATCGGCACATCCACGCGCGCTATCGGCGTTGAAAATAATACGCGCGTACATAGTGGGACATTACGCAGATACAGATAGATACGTTAGGTATATAAGCAAGTATAAGGTATACGCGTGGTACCTGCACGGACGAGAATATACACCGCGTACATGTCATACGGCTCGCCGCCGGTCGTGCTCATCGATTTCTCTCTCTCGTCGTTCAAAACTCATAAGCATACGCGCTCAGGGTTTGACCTTCGGTGTCACTTTCTTCGATCACGAACACCGAACGGACACAACGGCACACACATAGTATATAGTATATGAACACCACGCGCGCGGGGGCTTTGGAAACGGTTTAAAATAATATACGAATGTATAAGTAAGGTGTATGGGAGAAAAAAAATTTACCTACGTACGAGTAGTACATGTATATACGTAATACAAGTACGCGTACCTATAATATAATGGGCGCATTATAGAAAACCTCTTTCAGATTTTTCATTCCGTCGTCTGTTTTTTTTTCCGTTGGCGATCCTCGAACTCGATAAACTTCCGTGTACGTATCCACGGTGTTCACGTACCATCCAGCTGATTACATATACAAGTACACGCATAAGAAAGCGTATGAAGCACGGCACCCCGACAGATGAGACGACGATGGCAAGTAATATCGCTGTATTATGCGTATAGGGTGTAGCGTACAAGCGTATAGACGACCGATAAATATTGAATGCCTCGCGAGATCTTTGAACAGCATATTTTACACGACGACATTGGTACGGATGAAACGTAAATATGATTTTAAAGTATGCATATAATTTGACGATGGAATACTATACGCGTGTCACCCATTTTTATGTACAAATAACAAATAACGTAATACAATAAATTATTCATTTGATGGATAATGCGGCTGTATAACGAAATAGGAAAACTAGACAAAAAAAGTGTATTTTGAATTGGTTTTTGAATGCTGTTATTCGACAATATCTGATTTCTGGTAAATTCAGAGTTGACTAGTTAAACCTTAGATGTTCGTTTTGGATTTGTAAAGCTCGAAACGGTATTTTATTCGATCTTTTACTTATTTAATTTACCTACATTCTACCAGCAATAGTTAAATATGCAAAATGTAATAATAATTAAAAAAAAAAAAAATTATATTAATCGTATCCTATTTTCAACAATCTAAATATATTAAATATAAAAACAAAAAAAAAAATCAGCACGCTTACATCGTAAAGGGCGATTAATTACAAATTTAGTGTAATTATCTTCATAAACCATAATTAATTTGTAATCATTGTCTGAATTTAACTCCTTGTCAATTAAATCGATTTCACACCGATAGTCAATTCTATGGTGTAAAATTGATTTAGCGACGAGTTTCTTTCTCGGCTTACTATACGGTTTATTCGGGTAATCTTGAATTTCCTTGAAAAAAAAATGATCATATATCATATATGTGTTTATATGATTTTATGATCGCATTTAATATTTATTTCATGAAGTCAGACTCTAGTTGTATATTTTGTTAGTTCTCCTTGTTTATTTTTCTTCAAAGTATAAATAATTATTTTTGAAGTATTTGAATGGTTTCTATATAATGTATTTTATGATGTGTTAAATTAAATAAATTAAGTGTAATTTGAATATTAAAAAATAAATAAATTGTTTACGGAATACAAAAGGAAAAAAAATAAAAAAGTTGTTAACTCTGAACTAATTATATCGAGTTATAAATTATATTACTCATACGATTAATGTACAACAATCTGAAAATTTTAATTTCCCGTGAAAATATTAAAGTAAGATTTTTTTACTATTCTCTCGTTAATATACGGCTTAAAATGATTTAGATAGAATTTTTTTTTAAATAGAAAATCACGCATTAAAGGATTAATATATTACATTGTTTCGTATAATTTATATGAATTGTCATTGTAGTAATAAAATAATGATAAAATGAATAGCCATTGTTTCATATTAACTATATTTTAATACTCATAACGATTTTTTTACAAAGTACTGACATTTTTAATCAAATTTTAAGACAGAAAATTTGAATTATACATTTTAAGTATTTAATAAGAACATCCTGTTTTACCGATAATATATCTTACAAAATAATTCTAAGCTTCTTACATAATATATAATGTCGATTCATATATTATTATGAATTATATTTTGTTTTATTTTATATATTTAATTAATTGATAAAAACAACAAAGCTTAACTTTTAGGCGGTGCTGTAATATTATTAAATATTTTAAATATTGCAACTAATAAAATATATTATCTTAGAAATTAAATATTGCGTTAATAATCATAATATTTTCGTTTTTATATACTCTATTATTTACCCGACTAGTATAGACCAATTTTTAGTGTTTGTCAAGTAAAAAATATTCTAGAATGGACAATTAATATTATATGGATCACACAGATGTCGAAAATACATAAGATGTATGTTTATAAAACTATTGTTGTATAACATGTACCTACGTTTTAAAGTATTTTAAAATACCTCGATTAAAAGTTTCAGTTTTCAATTACTGTAATGTTTAATAAAATTAACTGTATAAATACGAGCGCAATGTGTAATTCGCATATCATTAACACTTAATTACTCAGATCGTAATTAATAGTCGGTAGTTAGTTTTCACGCGATGAGCACGAGTGATTTACATGCATGATTAACCAAAATTAAAATTGAATTAAATTACATGCTTAAATGCTTAATTAATGAATGAAAAAATATTTTAACAACTTATTATTTGATGACTAGATTCATTTAAATCAAACGTAAATTCACTCGTTACGCAGTGCGTATAATTACAACGAACATGCGTAAATGACAAGTAGATTATATATATGAAGAATATATAGATATATTGTATACTATCACAATATATTAGACTGTCAAGCACATACATAAGAAATTTTATTGAATAATAATGAGAAAAAATTACAATGGTGCTAATGATATAAATGTTAATAGCCGATAAGTAGATATTATTTTTATATAGTACTATTTACTAAACATATTATGATGACCCAAAATTGCTTCTATTTTAATCAATACATTTTAAATTGCTAAATAATAATTCACTTTATTTTATATTTTAAATCAGCCATCAAATATAATTAAAAATATCTAGAAAATAAATATTGTATTATGAATTTTTATTTTATTTCATATAGGTGTATTGGGTAAGCGTAATAAATTGAAGCCTTAAATTGTAATAATATGAAAAAATGAAGAGATTAAACTATGAAAGTTTTTTTAAAACTGTATAACCGTAGATAAACATTTAAGAGTTTCTTGAATTAATTAAAAAAGTTACAGACTTTTGAATTTGATATATTATTAAATTTTGAACAAATTCATAGTTAATTGCATTTAAATACTGTTTTTAACTTAAATTATTAAGAAAAAATAATATCATAATTATTAGGTACCTTTTGTTGTATTGGTACAGGTACTGCTACTGCTACTTGATTTGGTACAGCATTTTCACTAGATTCTGCCGGTTTATGCTTTCTTTGCCACCAATGTGATGTTTCTTTTTGTGGAACTGGCCTGTAGGTGCAATATACTGATTTAATCAATGAAAATTTATAATTGTATGATTAGAATAATTGTCACCAATGCATGATTCTGTCAATACTATATTTTACAATGTATATATAAGCTTTACTATTATTTCATATTTTAGTATTTTATGATGTAAAAAAATAAAAGCTCTATTAAATAGATTGTTTATTGCTTCTATTTGACTGAATAAGTTTTTAAGTAAAAATTTAAATTTTTTTGTACTTTTTTATTTATCTCAGAAAAATATTTTCAAATTTAAAAAATATTTTTTTAAATGCGATACATATGTTAATATATTATTGTTGATCATAATTTATTTCTATTAATGTTAGGTTAATAATTTAAAATAAACTAGTCACTTACCCTGATGGAAGGGCAACATTATCTAAAGGCAAAGCTGGTGTAGTCGATTTTTTCCGGGAAAACAGCGTTTGATCCGTACTCAAGACGCACAGGATTAGGATCAGAATCGCCTGTGTAACGAGAAATATATATCTAATATAATTATTGTTATATAATGTGCTTAATATAAATGTAATAAGACTCTTAATGTGTGTTGTATTATAATTATTATATATATGTTTATTAAATTAACTAAAATATTATGTCGTCAACATGGTGTATTAGATGTACTGGTATATAACAAATACACATTAATAAAACTTTACATGAAAAAATAATATTCTAATACGCACATAATATTATGTGTTATGTATGTATACTATAAATATAGAAATCTACGTACCGTAGGGGCGACGTGTTCGGCGTTGGAATACATGACGTGAATTGTGACCAAAGACTTGTTTTGGACGCTACCAACCCTATTTATATAGGCACGGATAAAAAAGTAGAGGTAGTCCTATTGCCTTGTGCACCCGTATACCCAGAAGATGAAGACGAGGGTTACGAGGATACAAGGAGATGTACAGTGTCGGTACATCAAACACGAACCCGAAACAGATAATAATTATCTACTTCAGTGGAAACAGGAATTAAAACGAGATCGACAAACTACAGTGTTACTATATATATATAAATTTACCTATAATAAGGGTACATTTATTTTCTCCCGTTTCCCCTTGTCTTGGTCACACATGCGTATAAGCACACGTGCATTTCGTCCTAACCAACTTTGTGGTTCAACCGCATTCCTGAATTGTTTAATAACTATTTTTATTTTTTCTTCAGGAGCTCCTCGAACAATCTAATAACGTATGTATGTATGTGTGCGTGTATTAAAGACAGCTCTTCTTTAAAGTTAATTCACTATAATGTAAAAGCTATAAAATATATATACATACATATATATATATATATGATTAAGAAACAAATAAGAATGATACAACGGGATTCGTAGAAAATGGAGGTAGTTAATTTTTTTTTTTTTTTTTATTTTGTAAATAAGTTCAAAATTAGCTTATCATCTCGTTAAAGTCCAAACTAAATTCTAATTAAACAAATATTTAATAATAAAATTTAAATAAATTACGTTTACTCACGCCCATTAATATTTAGACACGATAAACAAACTATACAAAAAACTCACCATTCTAATGTTTACTTTTAAAAGGTAAAAAACATTAATTATGAATATATATATATAATGAAAAAAATGTTAAATTATAGTAATAGATGTAAATGTTTTTAAATATTCTTTGATATTCGTTTGTAACCAGTATACTATATCAATAGTAGATTTTTAAAATTAGAAAAATTATTGTAAGACTTCAGTGGTGATACAGTAGTATTCGTATAACAAATTTAGATAATCATTATTGAATATTGGTATCATTAAGACACATTGAAATTTACGCAAAACAATCTCCTAAGTAGAAAAATACGTAATACATTTACTATAAAAAGTGACCGAAAGTTTAACAGTGTTCATAGTTTTTATGTTTATATATATTTTCGACTTTCGTCAACACTTTTTACAGTTTGTTAAATCCTGAACTATAATACAACTTACGAAAGAAGTAAAGCATGTCCTAGCCAAAACGCGCCCAAGTTGACCCTATAATACTGATATTTGAAAACAATTAAGTCCGAACAGAAATTACACTTAAAATAAAATACTATAAATTATATACTATTAAAACAAAATACTTTTAATAACTGTACTTTTCGTTACTGTTTTTGGTATATTATCGCAATATTGTGCCTGAGAGGAAATATACATTTCATATTTGCATATATTATATATTATATTTTATGAATCAATAGATATACAGGTATTATAAGACAATCGTACGTTGGTTTTTATGACTTATGAATAAATATTATAATAATAAAAATTATTGTAAAATAAATTAAAAATGTCTGTACGCAGTTTAATAAAAATATTATCATAATGAAAGTTGAAAAACATGAAAGACCCATCACCATATCGTATAGGTTTGATTACATATTATAAATTAAAAATAAATACCTACGCAGTGCGTAATGGATTGAAATTTTAATAATTTAGCAATTTTGAAGATTATAAAATACTTTAATCGGATGATTTAAATATTTTTAACATTTATTATTTATTTTATAAAATATGATATATTATGAAAAAGATAAAAACAAATTATCTATCACATACTCGGTTAGTCGTATTGCGATATTATACAAAACCATTGATAGAAATGACCAGAGTAATGCTTGTAATATAATAATTTAGCTCTAAATTTTCTGAAAAAGCATATTGAGTATCATTTAAACCACGATATTTTTTTAATCTATGTATCTATCGAGTGTTTTAAATATATAGTACATATATATATATATATATATATATATATATTTATATATTATATATATACATTCAGAACCGGACTTTCGATTTTATTTTATTTTTTAATATTTTCATTTAACGGAGGTGTCTATGGTAATTTTAAATTATACATAAATGATTAGGTTATATCCTTATTCGGCTAAAATGAATTTACTTTTTAATATTATTGTTCAACATTTAAAATATAAGGGTTAATATTTAATTGACTACATATATTTTATATAATACCATAAAGGCGCTTTTCATGAAACGCTCGGTGTACGCTAACCATATTATATTACATATCCCATACTTTTGTTGCTTGTAGTTAATTTCTCAGTTTCCTTTTTTAGTTTCCGAGAAATCATAATATCAAATATTCAGCGCTCCGATTTAAATATTTTCATTCGGATAATACGACATGCGCGCACCATTTTGCATACACGCATATAATAACGACTACAATATAAATAATTTGGGCTGCATATTTGGTATTATACGTGTTTATCATTATTGTTGGAACATGCATAATATTATTACGCTGGTCGGCATCTATAATATAGTATAATATATACTATTACAAAGCCTAACCCTACGAATTATATGTTGACGGCTCGACCTGCACCTGCAGATGCGCAGTGCATATATACATGTATATATGTATAAAGGCACACCGCGTATAATATATTATATAAATTACTGTTGTTTTAATAATAGGATAAAAAAAAAAACCCAAGAGGAGAGAAAATAGAAGTACAAAAAACTAATAACGACCAGACTGGTTTGGTTAATGGTAAATTTACATTCTTGGAGGAGAGTGTGGTAGGTAGGTATAGGTAGGTACCCCAAAATAAAATCATCATTTTTTTGAATTAGGTACCTATCCATTAAATGTATACAGAGATGTACTTTGGTCAACTGGTTTTATAACGCCGCACCACCATCCGCGAGTGCATCCTAGCTGTCGTCATTGGTGAGAAATATATATTTTTATTATTATTATTATTCATCTTTCCTGTTTTTTTCTCATGTTAAAGCAGTTTGAAAAAAATAGCCCTCCGAGCTGGTAATTACATCGCTGTTGTGTTATTATTGATATTGTATTTACATGACAAGTGAACGCATATATTACGAGTATGTATGTATATATTGTATATAGGTGGTAATATACACGTGTATGAGACTTATATATAACTAAATTACAAAATTCTATAGGAAAAAATAACATTTTCTTTTAAAATAATATACACATCATGCGTACGTGTAGTTAACGGTTTGTTTTAGGTGATCACGTTGAACTCGCACAATAATAAAGACTATACCTAACATCTATAGTCCACACCTACTTATCCTACTCTATATCGTTTATTATATATATGTGTGTGTGTATTATAAATCACAACAGAGGCCGGCGTTTGTGATTTAATTGAGATCTCCATTTGTACATAACATGAATAATGTGGGTAACATCATAAAAAAAAAATAATAATAGTATATAAGGTATGGTTATGTAGAAGGATCGTATAGTTGGAACGCTCCGGCTGGTTCAAATTTTAATATTATGTGTACAGTAAGTAATTATTAATATTACCGTCAATACCTTTCATTTATAGGCTTAACGGTAGTTTTCCAAGCGATTTCAATGTTAGTAATTTACGAATGATTTGACCGGTACTCCGGTGTAACATTACATAATATTATTTTGCCTATTGTCGTCTATAAACATGGTAATATACTTAAAATACAGGGCGATTCACCATTATTCATCAAAAACACTTACCCATATTATTAAATTTACCAATTAATTTATTCATTTTGATTTTTGGAATTTTTTGGTACACTAAATGACCATATTTCTTAGTACTTACATTTTTTACACCATTGAAGGTAAACACTTCTGTTTTTCAATTACAATCGTTCTTTTTTTTCTGTCAGTTGTGTCAATTGTTGATCAAATTATTTTTATGAAAATGCCGATGTATCTAAATCAAAATGTAAACGTGTAGTTTCTTAATTATTAAAATGTATCTTATCATTCTAAAAATAGTCTTTAAAATAGTTTTATAAGATTTAAAATTAATATAATATTAGACCTAATGTAAAGTGTTGATAAATCATACTTGGAAAATTTTTATAAGAATTATAAGATACCTATTGATAAGTCAATATAAATTACTCAAATTTTCAAATTTTCATAGCCCCCATATGTTTTAAATCTTTTATTCTCAGTATATAAAGTTTCACAACTCAATAAACTATAAATAATTTATAAAGCTACAACGATAAATTATACTTGTATGTGTAATATTATTATTAGGCACCTTATTTATAATTTATAATAACTAGTAAAAACGGAACCCGTAGTCTTGATTGGAATCTAACCGCTTTAATGTTGAAATATCAACTAATATTGTCTAATAGACATATCTTATTAATGTATTGTCCAAATCTTTTAAATATTATTTTTAATTCTCAGCGATCTCTTTGTAAAGAGTTTAAAGATGACATTTTAAGAAGTACTTACTTCGAACACACTACGTTTTGTATGAGTATGACTGTTGCAGTTTGCGATCTTTTCTTACGTTTATGAAAAACGATATTTTTATCGTATAAGTACCACCGAGTTAATATGCAATACAAATACCTACCGGCTACCATTAATATTGAAAATTAAAATCCTTTCAAAAATTTACTGCTGTAGACTTATGTCTATATTTTCTGTATAAGTTTCGACGCTACTGTTTTTTACAATGGCTTACAGAAACGAAATAAGACTTTGACTTCAAAATTAAAACAAAACACTGATATTATAATAAATCGTGCAGTTTGGGGAACTATTCACAAATCGAAAAATTAACTTTCTATAGTACCAACATGACGCTATTTCCACTAGCAATAATATATAGTTGTACTTATATAGAATACAAACATAAGAATATATTATCTTTATACTTATACGTACAAGAATTTTTTGGCATTGCTTTGTTCTACAAAAAAATATTTTTATCCATTGTAAAAAAATAAATCAGAGATAAAACACGCATATAATAATATTTTGTATTTTATTCATTTAAATATAATTTTTATTGTAATATATGTGAGTACTTATTTGATAGTTTTGTAGCTGTGGGTATAATAATTTATTGATACCTATGATTTTTTTTTTAAAGATTTGTTGAATACTAAGCATAATAGTTAAATAGGTATTGGTTTAAAAACAAATGTCTCTATATAATAAAACGGGTTATGTATTGTAATCTTAAACACGAATAGATGCGTTGTAACGGTGAACTATCTACGTTGTCATGTTAATTGATAGGATTTTCTACGTGTTTTTTTCACTATTCAAATATTACATACAATATATTTGGTCCAATAATAATAATATCCATGTAAAAAATAACTTATAAAATTTAATGATATGCATTTGTATTCTAATCTTTGGTTTTCGTTTTTTATTAAAAAACTTATAAGTTATAGCTGTTATATTTTTAAATTATTAGGATAGTCTAAGATCCGGATTTTGGATACGTTCGTAATATTAACTTCTTTAGTAAATATAATATATATATATTTAAAAGTAAAAATAGATTCTGGACATTTTGATCAGTGTTTAAAAAAATTTCAAACACGCATAGTATAATATTAGTGTAACTAATATTAATGGTGATAAACTGATAAATAAAAAATCAGTGACCTTAGATTGCCTACACAAAGCGCCGGCTTTTATTTTTTATATTATACGTTCATACTTATTAATATATTATGTTAATTTAATTTTAACACGAATGTCCCAAACAAATTATTATTTTTGAACTTCAGAGGTATATAATTATATTTATTATGTACAGATTAGGTTAGTGCGTCTCACAATAAAATTGATATGCACAATGTTGTGATTTTAAATTCTGTTACTCATGTCTCATGGGAGCAGCCAGTGGTAATATACATTTTTTTTACTTCATAAGGCCATTATAGACACTTGAGATAGACAATGACCACTTAAATTGTACAAGATAAAACTGTATGAAATAGTATGAGTATGTCATATTTTGCAACCAAGAGAAGTACTGTTACCCAATTGTTTACAAGGCAATGGACTCACAAAATACCCTATGTTGCTACTGGGTGTAGCTTTAACATTTATTATTTGTTTATTATTATTTATTGCAGGTTTAACTTGACAAATTCACGATGCATATTCGTGTCCGAATAATTATACATGACTTCATTTTTGCTGTTAAATATACAAATTGGTAAATGTTTAATAGATTAATATTTAATATGAACATATGAGTATATGACATATTACATAATATATACATTATTTTAGAAATTTATATTAAAAACTAAAAAAAATTATACTATAAACATTTGGTGATAATTTCATGTATTCATAGTTACATCAAAAAAAAAAAAAAAAAAATAAACAATTTTGTCTATTATTAGTTCAATGTATAAATTCAATTTTTTTATTTTCATCGGTTATTTTGAAAATATTGGTAATTTTATACTTTAGGTCCATTTTCTAAAGAAGAAACTACATTCAATTACTTACCATCAAAGTTAAAAATTAAAGCATTTTCAATGACTCAAAAGGTTATGATAGATACAAAAATTAAAAAACAAATATCATTGTAAAATCAACAGTATTTATTGTTCCGCTAAGAATCTTAAAATACAATATTTATACAAAACTAAAGAGTAAATAAACAAAATCAAATAATATTCAATAAAAATATTTATTTGGTAACATCAGTCCATAGAACATAATATATAATAAGTTCAATCATCAATATTCTTAAAAATAGTTACCTACACTAATACTTAATTTGTTGTCATTTTCATATTGGTAATATTTACAGTGAATTAAAGCATGTTCTAGGTAAACAAATTTATAAAAATGTTGTAAATCAATGTATAAGCATATTGTTCATTAAATACAGATAGCAGAAATTTTTTTCTTAGTTAATTTGATGATGAAATATTTATAGATGCAAGTCATAGTTTGTCCAATTTCTTCAAATATACTATGGAAAAATAAATACATTAATTTATTATTAAAAATAAATATTGATAAAAATAACATTTTCAAAATAATAATTGATTTAATAACTTAATAGTTAATATAAAATTCATACGTGGCAACATGCTCCTTAAATGATCTTCAGTGTTAAATAAGCCAACAGTTCAAAATAATGTTATTAATATTTAATAATAGATGGACAGAGGCAGTGAATATATTGACCAAAATATATCAGATATTAATACCTAAAAAATAAATATAACTTATTAAACTGAATAATACAAAGAATTTTAAAGAATCTACCCTTAACAACATACAAGGTGTAAAATATAAGATTTTTTTTAAAACAATAATTATTTGTAAAAAAAAAAAAATATTTTAAAACTATGGGAATCATACTAGGAAAACAATCAAATTTTAACGATACTATAACATTAATTAACTGACAAGAAACTGCATATTATGGAACTTGGTTGAATTTTATTCATGTCCAACAAGATCTAAGACGTTTCGATGACGACAGTTAGGCACGGACGTTTCGACAAAATGTCAATTCGATGATGTCCGTTTCGGTGAAAATTATAATAGTAAAAAAAAAATTGTAATATAATATAAAATTGTATTTTATAATAAAATAAATACCATATTCATTTTAATTCATAAATAAATAAATAAATCAAAATAATTATGATTATTTATAGTTAATGTATGTGCTGTCGAGTTCTTAGTTGGCAGTTGGCTCGACATCTCGCACCGTACAACGGTTAAAAATTACAAAGATTATATATACAATACAATAATACATACAAGAGTCAATAAATAGGGTGACCTATAAATTATAATATAAATAATACCAAACACCGGTTTATAAATAATAATAATAAAAGTATAATAATTAACTATCAATCGATATTAAGTATATATTATAAGTATAAAAAATGTGCTGTGGCTATCAAGAAGTTCTCTCAATAGCACATATAAATCGTACGTTAATAATAATATGAAAAATTATCGATCCCGGTGATAGGCTAAAAATTATAAAATTATCGAATTGGTTTACAGCTAGATCGACCATAAATTACCTATCGACTATCGTAACTATCTTATCGTGTAGTACCTAATAATAACAATAATTTATAGTAATATAGAATATAAAGATAATATTTCTATAACACTCTCTGAACAGTGAGACAACGCTGTAAATTATAGATATAAGTTCATTGCTACGAGTATATAGCCGAATTGATTACGCGCCGAAAAGTACCTTGACGTATCGCCGAAACGGAAATCGTTGAATTGACATTCAGCCGAAACGTCACATTCTCGTCCAACCATGCTAACACATTTTAAATAACACTTAACTACTATAACCACTTCACTATTCGCAATAATCAACTTTATAAACATTTGATATTTTTTAATTAGCTGATAAACAGTTCAACCATTAACCATTGATATATCTATAAATGTTAGTCAATATTTCTGGTTACAAAATAAAATCCCCCTCCTCCATACGTTGCATTTTTATGTGGGTGAATAGATAATTCTTCCAAGCCATTATGCTAACTTTTATATTTTTATTATATTTAAATTTAATTAAAGAAAAAAAATTAAATTAACTAATATTCAAAAATTAAACGTATGTAACTAATTGTTTCTGATTATAATTTACAAAAATTTGTAATCAATCAATATTTGCTTATTATTAAAACTTTTTAAAATATTAGTCTTGAAAATTAAAACATTAAATATGTAATAACCAAAAAATTATATTAATATTATCACTTAAGTAAATAATATACATAAATAAACAATTTTAAATTATCTAAATGTGTAATCTTAATCTTATTTGTTTACTTTTTTTGCCCAACATGAAATATAGAAAATGCATGTCTTGCAGAACTAACACCAAGTCATTAGCTTTAGTAATTAGTGATTTGATATACCATAAAACTAAGAATATTATAAGTGCTTAAATCTTGGTTTTTAACGACATTTTCATTATTGAGCATGCTAAGAGTATGTAAAATAATATAATTTAAAAATGCAAAAATCGCATTAAAATATTTAAATATAAAAAAAAAAATTCGTTGCACAATTTTTTTTTTAACTTAAAGTTTAAAAGTATGTTAAATCACTCATTACTAAAGTTAATATTTATTGTTGATTCTACAGGACCTAATCTGCTGGGAAGTAAATTTGTGATTTTGCAAGCTGATCAGAAAAATAAACAAATACTGGGCTGAAATTCTCTAATTTTAAAATATATTTTATGCTTATTATAAATACTCACATTTAAAACACATCAATAGTTTGACCAGTATTTCTAAAAATAAATAAAGATAAAACAAATAAGATTAGTAAATATATACATAAATCAAAAAAAGCTTAATAATTAATGATTGTAAATGGTGGATTACAATATCAATAAAATAAAAAAGGAAAATAATGACAGATTCAAAAAATAAAATTAGAATTCATTTAAGTATAGAATTTAAATATAAATTACCCATTGAATTTGTTATCTTGATGGATTTTTCAGGAAAAAATAGCTTACTTGTAGCTATGAATGATATTAAATAATCATCAATAAGGATTATGATAGTAATTGTAAAAGCAGATGATCATACATTAGATAACACAAATGTTGTGGAAAATTACAATTAGCTTTTACTTTAATCGTAAATATAACTGAAGAATAAAACTATGTATAGAAAAAGACCATAAAATGGGATTAAGGAAACAATTGATCAGATTATTTTTAAGTCTAAAAGTAAACAATAAATTTTGAAATATAACTAAAAAAAAAAAACATACAAATGTATTATTTAAATTTAAATTTAATTTTATTATGAATGTAAATGTATTACTAGGATTATAATATTACAATTTTAAATGAAGTAAAATAATAAATATATTAAGTAATTATTTTATAATACTTTTACATACTTTTATGAATACAAGGTGATTAGTTTTAAATTTTTACATAAAATAGACTAGTCCAAAAGTAAAGGTATTTTATAAAATAAATAATATAACCAGTTTTGATTAAAATCTATTTCTGATTTAAATATATTAAATACAAATAAAATAGTTTTAATCATAAAGTAATCAAGGAAATTTTTTTTATACAATTTATATAATATATTTTATATATTATTAATTTTATTTTTATTACTTTTTTCTAAAATCTTTTGTAAACGTTTAATTCAATTTTTCTTATGAGTGTAAAATTAATTTTAGTTTAATGACAATTATTTTATAATTTAATAAATTTTTTTATTATTTATCATTATTGATATTCTAAAAGCTTTGTTTTAGTTGCTTAATTGGGATATGAGCTTAACAGTAAGTTTAATAAGTTAATATAAATTGTGCATTGTTGATTATTTGTCATAACAATTTATAATTTAAACAATTGTTTGGTGCAATTGTGATTATAGTATGTGTATGAATGCTTGTAAAAAGTAATAATACAATATCACAGCATAAATATAACATAATGTATAATAATTAGTATTGAATCATATTAATTTCAAAATTTCATATCCTCATTTTTCTTTTAAATTTTAAAATATTACTCTGGGTAGAAATGTATCTGTTGACTATTAGTTGTATCAACACATACATCACAAGAGTATTAACATTATTAATGAAAAACAACCACATGGGCTTTTCATTTTTCCAGTACTTATTCCATATGCTATTTACCACATTTTAAAATTTACTATTTAGTATGTTACATACAGAAATAATGTGAAAGTTTGTCAAAATTTTAAGACTAGTATGGTATTGTGTATGTGAAGACAAGGGAGGGGTTGTATAGAATATAACCAAATAAGGAAAATTAATATGAAATGGACATTATTAGTTAAAAAGAACAAATCTTTTTTCAATATTTTAAACTAGAAAAATTGATGCAATATATTACTAGATTATTAAACTTTTACGTAATAATATTATGGGTATCACAGAAAATATTGTTAAATAAAATATAATATATACATACATAAGGTAAGATGATTATTTGTAATACATAGAATATAAAATATAAGGTACTAGATAGCATATTGAATGAGTAGGTAGTTACAACTTAGTAAATATTCAAACTGTTCCTTTTAATTTTAAATTAACTTAATTAGCAATTTTATGAATAAAAATTTGGAGGAAATGTTTAATATGTTCATTAAAATGATGCCAAATAAAATCAATTAACATTGTTTGTATCTGCTGAATGATGCCAATTTTTATCATGTTTTTATCATGTTATTAATGTTTTATAATTAAAGTATTGGTTTTTTATTTGAGTATTCTACAAGTACTATTTTATATTTATGTGCAAATCAATTCATTTATTGAAATTGAAATTTTTAAATTTTTGATTTTTTTTGTTATAACCTCTATTTTTTCAGCGTTGTAACAATAATACTTAACTATGATACACAGCTAATGTAGTAATTGTATTCAAGACAAATTACAAAATGCTTGTGATGACAATAGAAATAAAAAAAGATTATAATTGTTTTTAAATGTATGTATGTAATTCTGTTAAATAATTTATAAGAATTAAAACATGCATATTCAAAAATTATAAAGTAAATACTTTAATGAATATAAATCACAATAAAACGAGAAAGTTGAAACATAAACATGTTATTTTATTACTACATAAAGTAGTAAAAAGCAAGTTATTAAGTCGGTAATCTTTGTAAACCCATAATTACATTTTATTATTATAAAAATATAATATCAGCAAATGTAAGCAGAGCAGATTTTATTTATTGGATTTCATACTAATTTGTTAAAAATTAAGAAATAAAATAAGGAATACAAGTTATATTATCGATAAGATCTAAAAAAAAATATAATGTAAGATCTAAAAATATATGCTAGAAGTAGTGATTGGAAACAATCTAAACTAAAAAGTGAAATATAAATTGGACACAATAAAATATATTAAATATAAATGATATACTAAAACTTTAAAATGCAATAATTTTACCCATGAAAGAGATTTATACCTATCATTAATGTTTTAAGTTAAACTCTATAAACAAAATCAATTATGTTAGATATTTAAAAAAAAAAAAAAAGTTTTTTAGAATTGTTTTCAGACTTTCAAAAGTTAGAAGTTTTCTTAATGAATAATTAAATAAATTATAAAATAATGAAAAAAACTACTTAAAAATAAAGAAATTAAGATGGGTAGGATAAAACATTAGTATGAATATCAATAATTGGCGGATTTTGGATCAATTAGCATTCAGTAAGGAGCAAACTTGGTCCTGTCTGCTTTGGTTTTTTCGCCTGAAGGACTGCGGTTTCTCTGGAAATAATTTTTCGGGCGATGGACACCCGTGGTCTGTATCGGAGGGGATTGATTGGCGCCAGATAAGGCTCCCAAGAGGTCGGTAAGGCCGCCAAGAGCAGATAAGCTGGATAGGGCATTAATGGCACCCGGCTTGGCAAATAGTTGAGCCAATGGGATGGCGGACGACAAAGGAGATGCGGCCACCGTCGGAGGAGTGGGCAAGGTTGAGCTGGACCCATCGTCAGGACTAGAGGATGAGTTTGCCCCCTCAAGATTGGCTTTCTGCAGTTCCACGCTAGAGAAGAAATTGGGATTAGTGATAAAAAAAGGACATTTAATACAATAAGAGGGATTTAATGATAACACTAGGACTCTCAACTTTGATCCCACAAATATTTTCTTAAGGATAATAATAAAATTGTACCTCATTTCAATTAAGTACTTGGCAACTGAAATAGAATCTTTATTTCCTGTAATTGTTATATGTCGATCTTCATTCTCACCATTTTCATGAGTTCCTTCACCTTTAGCTATATGAACTAAAGCACCACTTATTTGTCTATATAAAATGCATACACATAATACATTTATTAGTTATTTAATATTTTTTAATAAATCAATTAATTTCTTATTTTATCACAATCAAAGTTATATTAACATTAGTTCAAAAGTATCTTAGCAAAATGTTTATTCTAATTATTAATTATTAATCTATTAATGTAAGTTATTTTTTTTATCAAAAATGAAATATAATTTAATTTATTAATTTTAAGTTCTGATGAATATTAAATAAGAGTTTCATAACAAATAATTTTGTATCAGAAATAGAAGCTTGAAAACTATATTCCTACTAAAAAATTATAACCAGACTGATCAATGTTTTATTTATACGTAGAGTAGGATATTATGTTAGTTAATACTTACCGAATTTCTGCAATTTTACTTCCTCTTCTACCAATGACACATCCAATTAAGTCATTAGGTACAGTCATTGATATTGTCTCAGTGTTTGAATTAGAGCTTTGACTTTTATGTTCCCCGCTACCATTTCGGTTTTGACGATTACCTGTTCTCAACTGACTTCCAGCTAATGCAGCTAAAGCTATAAATATAATAATTTATCTAATTTAGTTTTAAAAAAAAAGTTATGAAAAAAATAGACTAGGTTATTACATTGGAAAAATTTCAGTCTACTCAACTAATTTTAATTAAATGTTAAAACTCGAGTTCCCATGATAAAATAATGTATTAATTTAACCATATAAAAATGATTTTAAAAGTATGCACCTAGCTATACAAAATATAAAAATCATGTTAATTGAAAACTAATTAAGATAATGCCTCACTTACATAGTTTTTAAACACATAAAAAAAGAACAGTAAGATAATATATAGGCTATAGTCAGATATTACTGTATGGTTTTATTGTTTTAGTATAATTAACATAGGAATACGAAAAAACAGTAAAGTATACCTTGTCATTAAGTAGATAATAGATTGATACTGTTATAGATTTGTTAAATTATTTGTAAATCATTTGATATGAAAAAAAGCAATTTTAAGTGGATATAGTATGTTAGTATAAGATAGGTTGGTTACACTAATGCCAGTTTAAACTTTAAACACTTAAAATAAAAATGATCATTATTTAGTAATTATGTCAGAATAATTTTAAGTTGTATTAATAATGGACAGAAAATCAAAATACTTTAGTCTTAAGAAGGGCATTTTTTAATCTTAGATAGTCTAACCATACATTTGGTAAATATTAAAATAATGTTAATTTAGGGTGTCGTAAGTTCCCATTAGTAAATTAATTCAACAAACAATGAAGGACAGTTAAATATCCAACTTAAACATAATATTGAAAAACAAAAGTGATTTTCATAACAATAATAATACTATGTTGATTATATTTAAAATCAATAATTTTTATCTAACATTTCATTAAAAATGTCTTTAAAAAAACCCCTTAAAAAACCTTAATAAAGAGATATGATGTACCCTAATCATAAGAGGATATTATATGTTAATCTGATAAAGTGATAACTCTGTCTTACTAACGCGTAATGTAGCAAATTGTTTAATAAGAAGAATTCGGTTTACTCTGATATTTTAAATTTTAGAGCAAATTACTTATTAATCAAATTTATAGTTCAAAATATTATCTAGGTACCTTATTTAGTTTTATGAATTTAACAGCTACCTTTTCAAAAGTATAACTATAAATAATTAAATAATTAGAAATATTAATATCATTAATTATAAAACTAACTTTCTAGCTACCATTAAATATTTAAAAATCTCTTGTACGTACCAGCTGGATTAATTCCTCCAGTTGATGCAGTTCCTAACCCAAGAGCTGCAAGACTGGCCAAAGGATTAGTGCGTTGCCTTCCAAACTAAAATAGTTTTAAAATAATTAAATAAAACTTACATTAATAATAGATTTTACTTGGTAATAAAAAACTTACATCATTACCAACTCCACTACTAGCAAATCCTGAAGTTTTACTACGAGGATCATAAGGGATAGTTGCACTACGTGGTGGAGACTGAAAATGTATATACATTTTATTTATATTATTATATTAAAACATACCATAATTTTAGAAAGTAAAATAAACTGAACAATTAAAGTAAGCTATTGTAAAAAATAATAATAATGAGTAACTATATAATAATATAGCAGTCTCAATAAATTTAAACACAAAGGGAACATTAATAAATTTAACTGATTTTTTTATATGCCCAAATACAATTTATAGATAAGAAAAAAATTAAAGTTATCACACATTAACTAATTTCCAGTATATAATGAGTCTTCATATGTTTATTATTAGTATTTAATGAAAAAAAATATAGCTAATTGGCTAAACTAACTAGAATTGTTATCATTGCAAAATATATTTAAAAATTTTAATATTGTGAATATCTATAGAAATTTTATGTGCCTCATTACTCCCTCAAAACACCATACGTCAACTTCAATTTACTTGACACTTCAGATAAGTACTCTATATTTTCTTACATCTAATAGTACATTGCAGACTTGATAAACACATTGAGATATTGTGCCTGTAGTACCAGTAATTGACACTAGACGTTCAGTTGAATTAGGTAACATATCTGATGCTACTTGTATGGCAGCTCCACTTGATTCTCTAATTTCTTTTATTTTACATCCACCTTTACCGATTATGAAACCACATTGAGATGCTGGCACAATTAGCTTAAAAGTTAAAGGTGCTTTTGGGCCATTCCAATCACCATTTTGTCTCTCAAAAAACTGAAAAAAGTTAATCAAGTGATTTGTATAACTAAATTTTCATAAAATAAAATTCTTACTTCTTCAACTTTAAGTCCAATAAGTTCAGTAGCTTTACAAATTGCATTTGTAGTTCCAGTAATGGTCACAATACGTTCTGGAGTTGAACCATCAGAGATTAAAACTCTAGCACCAGACTATAAAAATATTAAATTATTTAATAATATAAATAGATAATTATTTCATAATATAAATAGATTAAACATTAATTACCTGGTCTCTTATATTTTTTACAGTTTCACCTCCCTTACCAATTACATTTCCAACTTCCTAAAGTTGAAAACAAAATATTAATATCATCATAATATATAAATATAAAGTGCATTTAATTAGTTTACAGTGAACAAGCTACATTTTTTAAAAGAAAATATAAAAATCTTATACTAATAAATCTGAAACTAACAATAAGAATTGTTTTTGTTTTTTATGTTTAAGCAAAAACAGTAATTAAAAAAAAAGTATTATATAAGTTGATCAACATTGCTTTGTTTATGTTTAACAGATTAAAATATATTTAAAAAAAGCATTATAAACCATAATAGATTTTTTAATTTATGATTATTCTTAAGAATATTCTATAAAATACAATTACAATAGTCTATACCAAACACATACATTACATACCGATATTTACAGTTATTAAATCTAAGACAATAACATTATCTATGCTCTCTAAGTGGTCATAAACTATAGTTTTATGTTATGATATAATATCATAGATAAGTTGTCAAATGTTGAGAAAAAAAGACAAGATAATATAAATAATATTGTCTTGAATTTTAATAATAGTTAATTTACTTAATATTAAAAACAAAACTAATGACAATGTATAAAGTTAATAGATTCGAACAACAAGAGCATATATAGAGTATTCTTAAGTAATGCAAAACATAAAATATACAACATACTCGGCCATGAAATAGAATCCGGATAGTCAAATTGACGTCGTTATAGTCATTGAAACTAGACCCATTTGAACTTTGTTGTACGTTTTCCATTTTTACCTTAACAGACATGGTTTAAAATTTATTATTTAATATTTACCTAATTAATAACAGTTAAACCCTAACATTTCAACGTCAGGTTAGGACAACAACTAACTGTGTGGCGTACCTATGTAGTAATACAGTAATGCAGTATAAGTATACGAAATGAAAACACAACACACGATGTATTTACAATCGTTGTAAATTTACTATCACGAATTATTTGAGAAATTTCATAAGTAAAATTATTTTACATCTATTATTTATGATAATATCATATATTTATGTGATATAATAATATTTTGATAGACGCAATGAATAACGCAGTGTTACCGTTTATGAATGAAATGTAAGATCCCTTATCCATTCCTACCAACAACTGTATAAGAAAACTATATAAATTAACAAAAAAAAATAAATAAATAAATATTACTACAACAGTAAAACTACACTATTCAACTATTGATTGACTATACTATGATTAGTGATTACTTTAATATTTTATAGTATGTACCTTTATAGGTATTGAATTATACCGAATACAGACCTTAATTCGTATTAATTCTCTCTAAATGTTCTTTATATGAAGTTTAAACAACGTAGTGTACTGAGAAAATTTGTTAAAATCTTTTTTTACTTGTTGAAGTATATTAATTAAGAAAAATGATAAACAATGTTCACTGTATGTTTGTAGTTCATCGACTTCATTACTACTTCTGCATAAGTTTGAAACTTTGAACTCGTAGTGGTCATTTCAGGCGTTGTATAGATTTAGTTATCTTACTCTAGGCGGGATTTTTGAATTCTCATAGATTGCAAATTGATTCGCTATGGACGATCAGACGTAAAAACAAATTAAAATTCAGTGGTGGACATAAACCATGGTTGATACTTATACTTAATGCCATGGTGGTTTTAAAAAAAGTAATCGCTTTATTGTCGAATAAAAACTGTTGAAACTACGACTTATTTCAAGTCCGGGTGATTGGTTAAATTCATTTGAGATAATTGGGGGGGGGGGAGGAAGGAAGACATAATATAATCGTACAACATGAGTTGTTATTATTGAAAGTAAAATTATTTACCTGAAATATAAATCTCGTGAAGTTGTAACGGGTGTACTCATTAGTTATCGTCCGTTGATGATCTACATTAAGAAGGGAAATTTGTAGATAGGTACAGTGTGCAGTTTTTGATAGGTTTCTGTGAAATAGACGATGCGGTGATGAAAATGTATGATGCAGTACTGTTTATTAAACAACGTTGCGTTAGGAATATTACATTATTTTACATCGATGATTGGAAACAATAACATAAGTACGTAAAACAGTAGTAATTATTTCAAAATGGCTGGAACAGTGGTATACTATTAAGTATTAACAATTCGCAATCTCCATTATTACCTAATTATTATTTATGTTATCATTATTATTATTATGCGGCTTACTGTATTGAACGATGACGTTCATACCAATTAGTCACGTTGGTTTGAGAATTATGGAAAATAAATTAGGTACTGATTATGACGGGGCCATTACAACTTTACAAGTGGCAAGTATATAGATAAGTATAATGTATAATGGCCATAATATATATTAGTTGCGACTAGGGAGTTAGTTGTACCTACTTAATTTAGCACAGCTAAAGATTAGCTGTGGTTAGTACTTTGAAATTTTGTACTTACAACTTGCGACTTGGTGGTTAATACTTGTGTATGTTTTTAGTAGTAAGTTGTATTATTATTAAATATTTATTATTTATTACTATTTATTAGTTTATTACTACTATTATGAATTATTATTATGTATTAACTGCTACGCGATAGATGATAAGTGATAACAAAAACGTTTACTAGCGCTGCCTGTCCGTCACAACCTCCATGGAACAAACGGTGAATCTACTTGATTGTTCCTGCTACTTTTTAGCACGGATATCGAGATATAGATGCTATATCTAATATCTATTGACTATTAGTATCTTTATCCGTACTTTTTAGTAATCAATAATCATTAATATGGTTTTCCAAGATTTTATAACTAAAGGCCTCTAAGAACCGTTTTTCTTTAAAAAAAACTATACTTCATGTGATATCTAGACGAAGGAAAAAGTTTTGAATTTCGAAACTTCATATAATCATATCCACCATTAAATGTGAATTTGTATTTCGTATAATTACGTATATCGTTCAATACTTATTATTGGAATTTAAAATATTTTAAGCACAGTTTTAATGAAAAATTCAAAGTTTATATTGTTATGGGTTATGAAATATGCTAATAATATAAATATATATAATATAATATGTAATATTGCTAGAGGTGTTAGCAATAGTAATATAGATATACCTATATGTGATCTAATAATTATAATGTATACGAGATATTAGATTCATATTTGTAAAAACATAATAATAAATCAAAATAGCAGTCGTGTGACGAGGTCGTTTAAATGTATTATTGCATTTCCACGAATTGCTAATTGAGAACAGAAGACATCCTGGAGATTGTTGTTTTCAAGTGTGAAAACAATTCCAAGAATTAATATGAATTAGAAGGTTGTTGATTACAACAACAAGAGACTTCTTTGTATATAAGGGAGTCCAGAGACCAACAGGGGCAGATGTACCAGAGCCACGAAGACCTGAGCAACTTCACAACACTCTGCCACTTTTTGTATCAGTTACATGACCTTCATTTATACGTAATAAACACATTATTGTTTTTAAGAGTTGTAAATTCCATTTAAATAACATTCTGAGTCTGGATTTGATATTGGCACGCAACAATATTGAAATGATTTAAATTATTAGGTATTTAAAATCATTGTTACATTTTATTTTTCAAATAGTTAGTTTAAATCTTTTGCTGCCTTTTAGAATTTGTCACCAGGAGCAAAATGCTCCTTTGCACCTGAGGTTTATACGGCCTTGCTAACACTGTCAATATATTTAAATTTTTTAAACAAATTAATCTAGATAAAAATGTATGATATAGGTACTCAATATAATGAACTCTTGAATAGTACCTATAAATATTTTCATACATGTGCTCCCTTCACAGTAATATCCCATAATCAACTCATGATTGGCTAATTGTCTCTGTAATTGAAGTCTTATACAAAAAAAAGTTTATTTAGGTATATTATAAGTTATAATCAACGAATGATCCAATGACTATTTTCCGATAATTCATAATGAATTCCAGTGTAAACTAACCGATGACAGATGAGTTCATCTTTTGTAAATGGTGAAATCAATTAAATAAATTTAAGTTAGGTTATACTGAACTTAGTAACGGTGGCAATGCCGCATAAAGAATTTCTTATTGTGTTCTTGTTGTGGCGCAGCGACTGCCGCAAAAACAAACCGCTCGGAAAATACCCGATGGGCGATAAGCTATTTTTGGTTCTTCTCCAGAATCCGCGTGTTTTTTTTTCGATCGTTGCCACTTGTCTCATATTTTTCACAACATTCCTGTACTATCATCGGTGACTTTATGGATAAGATTGACTAATGCAAAGTGCGATTCGTCTATGAAACGATGATCGGTGATAATAGCTCGAATGCCAATATAATAATATGTGGTTGACTTCCAAATCGAGGTTGTTGATAACTGATCGATACTTCTTCTTATATGTGTTAATTATTATATCAAACATTATAACACCATACATGAAAACTTAATACAAACGAGTAGGAACTGCTCGTATTGCAGAATATTAATTGACAGCTGCTGTTAATGATTAGTGACGATAAATAAATTTTATAACTATTATTTATTTTTTTTGTTTATATTAGCTAGTATTGTTAAAATAAAATGATGTTACATATAGGTACTAATAACACAATCTTTTTATTAATCATAGGGGGTGATAAATCTTGCTTTAAGTGAATACCCTAGGTCGGAGACAGGACTTGGGAAAAAATCCATTAAAGAGTAATATATTACAAGTATATATTTAACTACTTTTTGTATCCACTTTTATATACCCCGTGGCTCGTCTCTTAATATAAACGCATTTAAACAAATTCAGTAATTTTTGTGTAGTTGTACAACAGAACTCATTTTTATTCAAAAATAATTATATTTTATAACTTTGGTTTTAAAAAAAAATATAAAGTGAACATTTAAAAAATATATTTTAAATAATATTAATCTATTTTATTGATATATAATTTTTAAAATATTTTCTAAGAATTATTTTTTAATTTACGATTTAATTTTATGTGAATCTTGTAAAAATATACTTAAAATAATTTTATTCTACGTTCTCAATTAAATTTTTTTTTAATGTTCTCAAATATTTCGAAAAATGAAAATTTTGTAGGTATGTTAAATATTATATTTAAAATATTTCTAAAAAATTATGATTAATAAAACATATAATATTATTGATAAAATTTAGTTATAAATTTCTAAGAATATTTAAGTTGAGAAAAATTGTTATTAGGGTTAGTATTAAATAACTATGAATATCGTTCTGTGGTATGACGGTATGATAGATGTCAACTATACAAGTATACCTCATAATATTTCAAGTCATTTAGGTTACAGGTATGTGTCGAATTTAAATTGAGTAATAAATTATTGTAACATTGGTATTCAATTAAAAAATTTTATAAATACAAACTTATATAAAAAACAAAAAAATCATGAAATTGCAATTATTTATAAAATAGATAAAGAAAAATTTCAAATAGTTTTTATAATTGTATAATCACCTAAATGTGTATAAATATGCAATAATTATCTATTACTTATTTGATTATACATAAATAACAATATTTATAATTTGAGTTTATCTTCATCTTCGTTAATACTTGAAAATCGTCGTTCATTTGGTATTTTTCTTTTATTGTAACTCTTTAAAAATTATAAAAATATATATTTATAAAATGAAATATATCTAAGTGGATATAAATTTAAGAAAAATTAATACCTCATAAGCTAAATGATGTAATGATTGAGCATTGCTTTGTCCAGTTTGTTCTACCATTTTATGCAAATATCCATCTTTATTTTTTAATAAAATATATGGATCATCAAATTCGACTATTGTGCCAGCGTTCATTACAAGCATCTTATCAGAATCTATGACTGTATTCAAGCGATGTGCAATCGTTAATACTGTACACTTATGAAATTTATTTCTTATAGTGTTTTGAATCAGAGAATCAGTTCTAAAAGTAGAAATTAAGAACATGACTTTAGTGATTCTAATATTTTTAAATTCAACTTTTTACTGTGGATCAATGTTTGCAGTGACTTCATCTATTATAATAATTTTATTATTTCGTATAATTGCTCTAGCCAAACATATTAATTGTCTTTGACCAATACTGAAATTAGATCCACCTTCTGAAATTTTTAAATTTAGGCCATCCGATAAATCGTCTACAACAGTTTTGAGTTCTACCTGAAAATATTAATTATGTAGAATATAAATTAATAGTGTTTTTTTGTGCCAGTAAATATTGAACGCATAATACGCATGGCAGTATTAAAAATAATAATTTTACTTCATCTAAAGCTTTCCAAAGAACATGATCTTGATATTCATTAAATGGATCTAAATTGTTTCTCATTGTTCCTGAAAACAAAACTGGTTCTTGAGGTATGATAGACATTTTGGATCGTAAGTCGTGTAATTCCAATTCATGTATTTCTATTCCATCGATAATAATTTTACCTTTATTAAAAGCTAATCTGAACAATGCAGAAATCAAAGATGATTTTCCTGCACCAGTTTTTCCTACGATTCCTATCTAAAAATACACAATTTATATTTGTTTAAATATTATAATTTATAATACATTAATAGGTAACTATATAGTAATGAACCATGGAGCTCCGGTTATCATTCTAAGAGTAATAGATTGGAAGGCTTGAATAAGACGTATATTAGATTGATTTTCAGGACCTAAAATCTGTATGCCATATTACCAATTGGTTTAATTATGGCTTTATATATAAGGGTTTTAAATTTGAGCTGAATTTTGGATTTTAGAAGTGGTCTGAATAAGCGAAGTCGTGCATTTACCTATTTACGTTTGGATTTTGTATGTTGGGCCTATGCGAGATACCTGTCAAGTATGATTCTTAAGTATTTTGTAGAGGGCTGAATTGGGATTAGTTTGTTGTTTATTTGAATTTGAGTGCATTCTTTAAGACTTAAAGAGAAATTTACTTGGACTAATTTATCTTCATTGATTTTTATTTTCTACTTTTTAGTCTATGAATTTATTTTATTTAAGTGTGACTAAAAGGTATTGGCAGCAGAGATAGGATCTTTTTTAGGCGCTAGAACTGCAGTGTCATCTGCAAAGGTAGCCAGTAAGGTGTTGATCGACGGTAGGTATATCGGATGTGAATATATTTTTTAAGATAGGTGAGAGGTCACTACCTTGAGGGACTGCTTTTATCAGTTTAGCGTCAGAGAGTGAGTTGGAGTGGCGTACTAAAAATGAGCAGTTTGTAAGGTAAGATTTTAGAATTAAATAATAGAGAGCTGGTAGAAAAAGTTTCAGTTTGTATAAGAGGTTTTCGTGCCAAACCCCGTTAAAGGCTTGGGCAACATCTAAAAATACTCCAGGACAACACTGCTTGTTTTCTAATGAAGTGGCAATTTTGTCCGTAATCCGGTAGATTTGATGAATTGGATTATGTGAGAAACGATACCCAAATAGGAATTTTGGGAGTATATTTTTTTCTTTGATTATCGGAATTAATCTGTTGAAGAGTAATTTTTCAAATAATTTACTGAGTGTGAGTAGTAAACTGATGGGCCTGTATGAGGGTATTAGACGTTTTGGTTTGTTTGGTTTGGGTACTAATACTTATACGTACCTACATGATTTTTGTTTATTGCAATATTTACCTAGGTAATAATTTATAGAAAATAAATAAATCTGGTATTTTGTTTTTCATTATAATATTATCTAATTTTAAATATTACTTTTTCTGCAGGTGCAATGTTAAAATTCAGGTCGTTCAAAACAAATGGCGCATCTTGATCATAACGTAGATACAATTTTTTAAATATAATTTGACCTTTATGTGGCCATATTTTTGGTGGCTTCTTGTCTAGAATAATTTTAGAAATTTTATTAAATTGTTAATTTATTTTTCAGTGTATGATAATATATTAGTGTACTAACAGCTGTAACCTGGAAGCGATTCAAGAGTTGATTCTTGTGGTATATTAATGTATTCTAAAACTCTTTCAACAGACATCATTTGATTTTCCAATTCCGCAGATTGTTTAACTACCCATTGAAACAAACCAGTTAATCCAATTGTTTGCGTAATAGCCAATCCAACATTTCCACTGTAGTTATCTATAATTATGTTAAATTATCTAAACCAGCGGTTCTCAAACTATGATACGCGTATCAGTAATGGTACTCAAAAGACTACATGCTGGTACGAAAATTAAAAATAAATATTTTACTTGTGTTTGAAATAGTATTATAATATCATTTTGTAAAATAATTAAGATTATTTACTAGATATTTCATCTCTAAGATCAAACCTACATATCCATGGTTCTTATTAAAAAATTGTCATTTTATTTAAATCTTATTTAAAAAAAACTAATAAAATTATATACATAAATAAATATTGTACTATTTTGTTGTCTTATTATTTAAATAAATGTATTAAACTATGTACGATTTGGATTGTTCTATTTTTAGGAATTAGTGATACGCGACTAATTGATGATATATTTAAGTAGTACGCGGAAAAAAGTTTGAGAACCACTAATCTAAACAAAGATGATGAATCTTAAATGTAATACAATTTAATTTTAGTTACTATCAATAAACCAGGTGATTTTTATTCCATCGAAGAACATAAATTATTTTATAAGTTTATGAAAATACTTTTTTTCATTATTTAAAGTCATAAATAGTTAATAGATATGAAAAAAAATATACTTTAGCAAAAATGTATTGTTGTAGTTTGTTAATATTTTACTTTTTATGACAATATATAATTTAATTTCATATTCTAAAACAGAATATTATTTAGAGTATTTTAATACACACAAAAAAAAGAATAAAAAAAATAAGATCAGACGAGTTGTTAATTAGTTAAGCTTCCTAACAATTTAAAACTTATGCGATTGGAGAAGCAGAATAATATTTTTTGGTGTATTTTTCGCTACTTCACTCATATTAATTTAAAATATTTATAATTCATAAAATACTCGTTCAATAAGTATAAAAATAAAAAATTCATAACAACCAACTAGATACATATTTTTCTTCCAAAAATTGTTTTGTAAATATGTTAAACATTTTTTTATTAAAATCTAATTTTAAATACATTTTTATATGAGTACTTACCGTTGTCAAAATATATTAAGTAAAATGTTACAGTACTTATAAATAATATGGAAATTAAATCCAGCCAAAATCCAAATGCTTTATTTAAAGTAATAAATAAATACCACGCTGAAGAATGTAAATTCTAAAAATATTTTTTACTTAATAAGTATAAAAAAAAATTATATATTTTAATCTGGTATTTTATTACTTGGTGGATGGCGAATTCTTTAAAAAGAATTTGTTCAACTTTAAATGATCTTATTGTCGTCAATCCTAGAATAGATGAATTCACGTGGGTATATATAGGACTCCGAGCTAAATTTTTAAGACAAAAAAATTATTTGATTTTATATGTATGTTTAATTCAATTAACTTCTGAGAAGTATTATATTTAATAAACAATTAGTTAATTCAATGCTTACATTTTAATAAAAATTTAGTTATTTACAATACTTACTGACTCCTTCTAGACGTTTAATGTTACGAATTGTAGTTACATAAATATTTCTCATTTTGAAAAAAACCAACATTAAAATGATTGTTGGTATGGTTAAATAAGGATTGACAATGCCAACAACTACGATTATCCCAATCACCATTAAACCAATCTAATAAAATGTAATAAATATATAAATATATTTAGATATAAAATTTATATTATTATATTTTACTTGTATAACGCTAACTAAAACATTAGGTAATATTTCATCAATAAGTCCTATATCTTTTGTAAAACGATTGAGAATTCGCCCTAAAATAAAATAAGTTGCGATTAATCAAATAAAAAGTTTTGACAGTTCTATATTTTTACCTGATGGGTTCTTATTTAAAAAATGCATTGTTGATCTTGTGATAGCATTAAACATTTGGTTATGTAAATTCGTTGATGCTGTAGTGCATATAGATACTAATAAAATGGAATTAGCTAAGGCGCCTAATATTATCGAGAAAGTTAATGCAGCAAATACAATAATACAAGTTTTTCTTGATACAATCCACGGTATTAATTCTATATAAGGATCATCTGTGGTAGATGTGCCATTACTGATAGGCATCAAAGGTTTGATTTTAATAAAAAAATGTTCTTCTAAATTTACCCTAAAAGAAACCTAAAACTTAATACTAATATTTCATGAATTTTTAAATTTATAAAAAATATTAAGTACCAATAAGTTAACCAATAATCTCCACCTGATGCAATAATTTGTGTTAAAACACAAACCAATACTAAACATATAACTTTGCAAATATGGCCACCAGCAAAAATGTATGATAAATAAACATTAAATGATATATTTTTTGAAGAACTCGTTTCGGCTATTTCAACTGGTTCAGTCATAGTATTATTAAATATGCTCTCTTCTATTGACGACGCAATACTTAAGACAGACTCTTGTCGATTATATGGTATGGAACGTGCTTTATAATTGTTGCAAGATTTATTCATTTTACATTCATTATCGAGCAAAACTGCTGTTTCAGTAGACGATTTGAACAGTTTTGTGAATTCTAAACCGGAAGTTTGAAGTTCTTGATAAGAACCCTCTGTTACCACTTTTGCCTAATATAAAAAGTGATATAAAAGTAGAATTTAATTTTTTTACCCATATAATATTATTATACATTCTTACATTTTCCATCAAAATAATTTTATCTACATTAGTTAAGTATTGAATTTGATGGGTTACGAGTAAACAAGTCTTTTCTTTAAGATAATCTATGCATTATAAAATAATTAAATTTGGTAATTTCAGATATGATATAAAATATTTAAATACATTTTATGCATTTTTCGTATAAATGCTTTCCAATACGAGTATCGACTGCTGATAAAGGATCATCTAATAAATAAATATCTGCTTGTTTGTATATTGCTCTAGAATAAAACATAATATAAAAATATTTTTTTTAAAACTAATAATATCATTATACCTTGCTAAATTAATTCTTGCTCTCTGTCCGCCACTAAGAGAAACTCCTCTTTCTCCTACTATTGTTCTATCTCCGTACGTCAATTGTTCTAAATCAGTTTTTAATGCACATACTTGTATAACCTTAGTCACAATCAGATAAAAAAAAATAATATAAAATTGTTTCTTTTGTTTTTAATTTTGATATATATATATATATATATGAACTGTTTACCCTTTTATAACGATCCTTATCCATCGCTGAACCAAATAAAATATTTTGTCTTATAGAACCTGAAAATAACCATGGTTCTTGTGACGCATAAGATATTTTTCCATGTATTGAGATGTTCCCTTCAGAAAGTGGTAACTCTTGTAAAATTGCTTGTATTAACGAACTCTATGAAATCGAATGACTATCTGAATTTTAAGTTAATCAAATGATTAAGGTAGATTTTTTTATATTAGTTGTACTTTTCCAGCTCCTACTGGTCCGATTATTGCAGCCAATTGACCAGGTCTTATGATTAAATTAATATTATCTAAAGAATTTTCGGTTTGAGCGTCCGACCACTTGGCAGTAGCATTTGAAATGACTATACTAAAATTACTTAATTGTTTAGTATCATTTTGATTGATATTATTGTTATTTGGAACTGCACTATGATTATTTGATTTTTCAAACCCATTTATGGTTTTTGTTTGACTTCCTTTTTCTGATTGTTCATATTTTTCTTCACGTAACAGGAAATGCTATAAAGTATTCTATAGTTATTATATAAAATAAGTAAAAAAAAAAAAAATGTCATGTATTTTATTTTATACATATATTTCCTTCATACCTCAATTCTTTTGATTGAAACTAGTAATTCAGCAGCTAGACTTATCCCTGGTGGGAAACATAGTGTTAGTGATGTTCGCAAAATGTTATAATACGACGTTATAACAAACACCTAATCTCATAAAAAGTATTTAATTAGGAATTACGATATGATATTGTATTATTTTGTATAAAATTATATTTAATCAGTATTTGTTTAAAAATAAATCATATAATATACAATTAAATAATAATATAATGAATATTAATTTAAAAATTAATTTTTTGGTATATACTATTAGAAGTTAAGTGGTTAATTCATTATTGATACCATAACTTACATCTTTACCATATGTTACAGTTGAATGAGATAATATGAAATATTATTTTGTATAGAATTTATGACATTTATTAATAAAAATTTACTACAAAATATATAGTAAATGGTTCATATATTTATATGATGATATAATTATTATTAATAAGTATTAAATTACTTTTGATGCGGTTATATAATTTCCAAGCATAATGTATGCAAATATGTTAAAAAACAACGCTACTCTTGTGTTAAATAAAAAGAAAGACGTTAAAATGCTTTTTATGTATGATACTTTGATAATTTTGGTAATTTCTTCCCTAAAATAAATCAAAATTTTTTTAAATTATTACTAAATTTTTTTTTTTTTTTGAACAAATTACTGTCTTAAATGTTTTGCAAGATTGTCAAAAAATGGTTCCCAAGTATACATCTTGATTGCTTGTAACCTCGATATTACTTCGTTCATTAAATTAACTCTCTTGTCGGTTCTGTTGGCTATTTTTAATCGAATATTAGAAGTTATCGACGCCAACCAGACTTAAATAACAATTAAAAAAAAATTTAATAATAATAATAATAACACATATTTAAATTATTTATTTACTAACCTTGTAATGGTATAAAGATGAGTAATGTGATCACTCCTATAATTGATGACACACCTACTTCTTGCCACAAAAAATAAATTGTAACAAATGTTTCCAAAGGTCCAATTATCAAGTAAGGTAAATACGGAAAAGATACATCAAATCGGTTAACGTCATTGGACATTAAGTTTATTATATGACCAGTTGTAGTCGGGTCTAGAGAATTTATTTTGAGCCGCAGAGTCTAATAAAATCAATTATATTGTAAAATATGTGATTCTATGTTTGTATAAGCATTAAATAGCCAATTTGATATTAAAATATTATCTAATATACTAAAAATAAAAAAAAGCTGCTATAGTCAATATATTAAAAATATTTTATTAAAAACAAAATAATTATTTTATAAGTTTTTTAACATTTGAATTAGGCATCTAGTAGGTTTATAATATTTTAAAAGTTTAAGTAAAATAACAATTAAATAAAATATGTTGCTGGTTGTAACTATTTATATTTTATACTATACATATAGATTATAGGTATAAAAATATATTTTATATTCTATATAAATATTTTTTTTATATTTATATTACTAATTACGACATTCTGGCCTATTTTCGTTATCGTATTTTAGTATGAAAAAAATGTTGCAATACTTTTACCATTAAGAACATCGATGTAAACAAATTGCGTTTCAAGATCCCTTTTTTATACGAATTGCGTCCGATGCAAATACATTATTTTCTTTTCTATTTGATATAGACTTAAGACTCAATAACAACATTAAATAAATATTATAAATATTATATTGCTAATGTAAGTTAAAAATATTGATTTTTATCGTTTCGTAATTATGTACATCAAAAATATTGTTTTCGTCGTTAAATATAAGAATAAAAGAATAAAAAAAATAGCAAAAAATATTAGTCATAATGTACAAATTATATATATGTTATTATAATATTATTTATGGCTCGGAAAAAATTAAACCATACAATTTTGACAAAATCAAAACGAACAAAACGTGTTATTTCATTAACGTCATATTTAATAATTTCTTTTCTTAAAAATGATAGTTTTTAACAGATTTCACGTCTTATTCTCTGAAGTATATTTTTGTACACTTTGAAGTATATCAATGAAATTGTTGATATTTGAATGAGCAGAATAAAACATACCGTTCAATTTTGAATGGAAAGTTTTACAGCTAGCTATTTGTTATTCGTGTAATTGAACTAAGTTGTTTATAAATATTTTCGGGACGCAATTAGTATAGTAGTATAGAAAACCTGGGACGCAATAAGTATGTCAAAAATTGCAATTTTTATATCAGGGACGCAATTTGTATACAGCTAAGAACATACCTAATGTGAAATTTAATTTGAGGATATTACCCTCAAGGTAGTACCTTAATTCAAACTTTAAATTTATAAATATATGTTACGTATGTAATTAATAATATAAATAAGAACGTTACAAATAAGTATATTTATTAATTATGTAACATATGCTTGTAATGTAAATGTGAAAAGTACTTATTGTACATTGTTATATTGTATATTGTTAAAAAAATATAAATATTAAATTACAGATATTAATTTTATAAGTTATTTTTGACTGTATTTTTTAGAGAATGTTTATTTAGGTTCAAAACATGTTCAGCATCGTTTTTTGAAAATGATTTCTTGAATATATTGGGGACCCAGATGTTTTGGCGTAGCCGTATTGACTTACAACTATTTTAACGTAACACTATTTTTGCGTAGGTGATGCTATTTTAACGTAGGTATATTTAATAATATTATTTAGTATTTATAAATATATTTTATTTTTATAAAAATAAATTAAGCATAAGATTGAACAAATATGGTGATATAAAATGCTTATAGACTATAAAAGTAGACTGATATGCTTGTATTGTCATAAAAAATAATATTTACTAATTGGTTGCTATCGACAATAGCTCCAATAAAGAGCATTCGCGGTCGATAAATGATGATCCATGATGGATATTGTAGATCACAACAGTATTATCTAAATTACCTTATTATATATAAGATCACATGTCGCCACACGTATTTGCATTGATAAATGTGCATTTGACATATTGTTGCTATTATAAACCATTGCCCTTGTTAACAATAGTAAAATTAGTCCAATTGCTAAGTATACTCCAACTGGATTTTGATCAAAAGATGATTTAATTTCAAAATGATTGACTATTAGTCCTACCATAGTTGAAATGCACATGCTATTAATAAAAAGAAAGGGTATTTTTTTATTGCTACCTTGATAATAAATCTTTTAATTACTTATTGAATTATACGTAATATTAATAATTAAAAATGTATTGTTTATTGCATTATATTATTATATCTTTAATGAAAATAACTATTTTATAAAATATTACCTTAAAATAATTTGTAATACAGCTAAATAGGTTACATTAAACATGAACTTTGTGCCAAACGTTTTAAATAGCGTCTTAACAAAATTAGGATTTCGGTTATTAGTTCTTGCATTTATTAATTCGTCATCCCAAAATCTATATATAAAAAAAAAAAAAAATAATAATAAATAAACAATTACTAAAATAAATGTATATACTTTTTAATGTTAATTTAAATTTTTGAATAAATACATGAAAAATTATTTACTTTCGTAATTTATTTCCCAATAGATCAGATGAATCACAATCCAAAACTTTATATAAATCAATTAAATCTAGTTCTTTGTTTAATCCTTTTTTGATAAATTTTAAGATCCACCTTAAAATTATAAATACATATTTTCATATATAATACTATAGATATACAAATTTAATTTTCAAAGAGCCTATTTTATTGATTAGTTATAAATATATTATTTAATAATATGATTCTGAGCTCAGCATTTTAAAACATTTTATTGTTTTTAAATAATTGTTTTGTATACACATCGGCATTTAATTTTTTTAATGAATATCGATAAAAATATTTACATTTTGTGAAAAACGATTGAAAATGTAATATAAAATTTCTTACAAGTTATTGTATTAAAAATTTAAAAATAACAAATATATATTTCTACAGTTGAATTTTTTATAGATTTATAAAGTTTAGATTTTGATAAAATTTGAATATTTGAACAAAAATTAATCATTTTTCCTCTTTTTTAGGAAGTTTTATTTGCGTATCATCTTATTTTTAAACTTTTTGTGGTATCACAGAATGTTAAAGTGCAGTTAAGTTTTTAAATTAAGGTATTTGTATGATTATTTGAAGCATTTGAAAATATTCTTAAAAGAATTAAAACATTTAAGGAATGGTTTGAGTTTATATATACGAATACAGTGAATAGTTTTATACACAAAAAAGAGGTTTTTTAAGCATTCATAAGGTTATATTCATTGAAAAGGTTAAATATTATTAATATTAGATAATTTGGCAGCAATTATAAATTAGATGCTATAGATTCGAATGGTTATGACTTATGAGTAAGCATTTAAAGATATACAGTTTAGTATTAAATTGCGATTGAAATATTTTATATAACTATGAGTAGAGAGATTTTTGCCTAAAATTTATAATAAGTATTTTGTTTTTATTATGAATCGGAAAAGTCAGAAGTCTTTCAAAAGTCAATCCTAAATATTTATAATGAAAACATATTATAACTTGATAATCAAGTATGATCGGAGAGATATCGCTTTTCTTAAGCGATTACTTAATATCGGAGAATTTATCATTATTAACTTTTATTCTTAATTTAGAGAATTAAGATGATAAGCTATTTAAGCGTGTTTTTAGTAATATCTATTATTATGTGTATATTATATTTTATTGACAACAAAATAAGGAAGTGAGATTTAGGTGGCAATTTCCAGATTTGTTGTGTATTAAGGAAAGAATATAGCTCTGTATAATGATCTTAAAATAAAGGTAATGGATAATATCTTGAAAAAATAATTATAAAATTTGAAAATTAAAATGTACATTGATATAAAGAGTTTAACAGACATCTAAAATGAACTACTTATGAAGTATATTAGTATCTATTGATTTTAAAATATTGTATCATTAAAAATAATAGTAATTAAATATATGAAAAAAAAAAAAAATGAAAATTTTAAAGTTTGTTTAGTTTATTAAAATAGGTTTTATAATTATATAATTTACTAACTTTACTTAAATTTAAATGCAATTCGCTTTTTTTGTTAAAATTATATATTTCTTTGATTAAAAATATATACCATACTCCTTGATATGTTATGGAAACATAAAAATTAAAAATAGGATTCCTACATGAAAATAATTCAAATCAAGATGTATTAATGCTTATTTTGGATACGAAATTATAAATTTTATTTTATTTGAATATAAATTTAAAAGATTTAAAAGATCATTAAATATTTAATGTAAATTAAGTTTTATTTTTTTTACAATAAATTTAAACGATATAGTTGTGTTAAATACTGTTAAATTTACTTGTATGTTATAATTTCAAAAATATTAGCTTTTGATCTTGGATTTGGCAGTATTTCTTCTTTGAATATTGCATCCATTTTAAGTCTAGAATTATAAAAAATAATGTTAAATACAATATTTATTTGTTTATTTATTCATTTATAGCGAATAAAAGCTATTTTATTACACGAAAAACGATTTAAGGATTACCGATATATCTTATTGTTGTGATACGTTATAAATAATAATTTAAAATTTAAATAATACAAGTCTTATTTTTATGTAAAGTATGATAAATTGATAGAGAATACAATACCTATGATGCTAATTTTCATGTATTATTATGTTTATGAGTTACAATAAAATAATATATATTAAGAGTAATACATATTTTTAAAAATGAATGTATTGAAAAATATTTTGAAAAAAGTATGTTTACCAAAAAATACTACTTACATTTTTATGAACTTTTAAGGAATATATTTAAATTGTTGTTAATCAGACTACCATAAACTACTGTTTGCTTACCTAGTAATAATATTCTATAATTGTACAGTTTACAGTGTACATGATAATAACTAAGAGTTAATACCTATCTACTTCTAGTGTACATAAGTATAGTTATTCAAGTGCGTAAATATCATTATTCATAATCAATAGTAAATAATGAATAGATATTTTATATTATGCTCCTTTAATATTATAATTCCCTAATCAAATTAAATAATTCAATTCTCAAGTACATCGAGAATTTCGAATACAATGAAGTGATGTCATTTATGAAATATATAATATATATAAAGTATATAACAAAATTTCAAGTCTAGTTATGTTGTTTTACTCCGTAATATTTTTATTTAATTTTACTTAAATTTATATATTTATAATTATTTCTTCATAATTATATTAACAGTTGTTTTTCACATGATAAATAATAATATATTTTTAGTAAATTTTCTATATAAAAAAATTTTCATTTATTTTTATGTTTAGTCCTAAAAAAGTGTTTTGTTAGAAGAAATAAGACATATGTGTATACGAAAATAAATAATTATTAATATTATTCATTTACTACATATAACATTAATAAATGCTGGTTAATTATAGTTTAAAAATATTTCTGATTAGTTATTTTGGCTAATTTTTTGAAATTTTTATGAAAATTATCTCTCTTTATATTTATTATTTATTTTATAATTTCCAAATCTAGAAATATTAATAATCCATTTTTCATAAGAAATCACTTATTATTATGAACGCTCTATGAGTTCTATGATTTTATTGTACTGTGAAAATATATTTTTAAACCATAAATAGATGTTGTAAAGTTCTTAGTTAAAATAGTTCTTAGTAACTTTTATTTTTATTGTAAATGATAAATAATCTTTATTTTTCAGGTATTTATTTTATTTCATTTTATTTTGATTTTTTTCTCTTACTTCATCGCATAAAACGCACATCACTCTTCAACATAGTACCTAACTATACTTTGTAAATATTAGGTAGTAAATTTTAGATTCTGAGTTGAGCAATGAATCTATTGACTTTATAAAAATATGGTCTTTTTACTTAATATATGATATATTCGTTTAATACTAAATTTATTATTGAACCAGTTAAACTTAGTTCAGGGAATTTGTATTTAACCAATATCCAATACTATGTACAAAATAAAATGTATATTCAATTGTCAATTTGTTATGAACCTAACTGTACATTAAATTACTTGTCATTATGTAAATTTACATATTGATTTAAAATGATTATTTGGATGTGTTTGTTAAAAAATGTTTAACTATTTGCTTAATAACTTAATATAATGATTATAATATTTTTATAGCAAACATTTTATTTTTCGAAATTGGTAAGTAATTCAGTATTGTACAAATTAAATTAAATGTATTATTAATTTAATTTTTTAGTATAATTATTAACGTATTACATGTTATGATATAAATAGTTCTTTTATTTACAATAGTTAAGATTTAAAAACTCAATACGCACAAGGTTCCTCATAAGTAGTTCTTACCGAGCGCTGATACTTACAAATATATTGTAAAATGTTTTTTTTTTATAGACATATGAAGTTCTAATATTGATAAAATTGGATTTTTTAACAAACAATACTGATATTGATATTTGTTTTATTATTCAAAATATTACTAATTTATAAGGGACTATAACTTTTTATCTTTAATATTATATTTATTTTGCTGTATGTGGTTAAATTTTACATTATATTTCAATTAATTTTAAACTATAGACTATTTATACTATATAACGTATCGTATACCGTATTATTAATAGTAAAACAAATGACTATAATAGTTACTGAATAGGTATGTAATAACATATATTAAGAAATAATATTCTGTCTCCGCTCAGAATAAATCTTTGTATACTATGATTTATCGTTGAATTCAATTAAACATTCTGTTAATTACTTTTTATTAAATTTATATTATATGTTATTTTTGATAAAAAAATTAATTTTCTATAGTTTTTTTTTAAACTTTTTATTTTAAAGCGTACAATCTGTAAATAAATTATTGCAATAAGTACGCATGCGGAAATATATAATATAGCTTGGCATAAACGTGATAAAAGCAGCCACCCAATGGCGACACTTTATGACATGATTAGGTTGAATTTAAATTTACCTTATATATTTAGCTAATTGATATTTAAGTCTCTACACCACTTTCTCTTCAATCAACGAGGAGGGTTACCAGGAATGGTGTCAGAAAAGTACTTATTTGATTAAAAACGATTAAAATTGTTCAAAAAAAAAAAAAAAAATTCATAATTATAGTTGAACTTCAACTTTAAAATTATTTCCATGTCTATTCATGTATAAATTTATATATGTCTTTCAAAAATTTAAATCGACTGTGAGTTTAAATGGCCATGCTCAATTTCTAAGGTAATATAAGATCAAAAAATTTTTTCTGCTAAATTTGTCATTACTTTATTTATTGCTATACCTCGAAATTGTATCTTAAATGTTAAATTTGTATTTAAAATCAGATATAAATTTATAATTTTTATGAGATGATTCAACCCCTTCGTATACTTAAACAGTAGTATTGATCTAAGACTAAAATAATAGCGTAAATTGAATTATACATTCATAAAACTGATTTGAACTAACAGTTGAATACAATTTTACCTAATTACATGGGATAATACAATATAAATACATACTATTAATACGATAGGTTTGTATAGTTATGCAATAAAAAGTTTTATCATTGCAAAAAAATATAATTTGTTTAAAACAGAATAAAAATAATAGATACTGTACTATTCTTATAAAATATAAAGTATCTGTTTATCTAAAAATGAAGGTGTGGAGTATAATGTAGTAGTTTTCAATGTTTAATTATTTTTTTTTTTTTTGTATTTAAAATCATATTAAATTTATTAAAATTATATATACACATTTATGTAGCCGTCTATTAGAACCTGTATAAGTGATGTGAAAGGAAAGAAGTTTAATTAGTGGAGTTTGATTGCTTTGAGTTCTTTGGTGAAGTTAAATAATGACTTTTTACTGGATAAATTATGTACAATAACATTTAGGTACAATTTTACGAAGACAAATTAAGTGAAATGTTTGAAGCCTTTTAAGTCTTAATGGTTTGACTAAACTCCATATTTGAATTGTTTATGCTCTGGCGTATCTTATGATAGTAATATAGATTGTGAGTTTTGTAGTTAGTTCATAGTTTAGGTCAAATAAAATACGGAGCAGGTGAAGTATAGAACTAGATTATTTTTATTTAGACTTCGAAAATCTAAATCAAGGATATGTTAAAATTTTAGCCTAAAAATTTATTTCTGATATTGTATGAATTACTGCATAGTTTGATTGATACTTGGAAGGGGGAATGTAAAAAGTAAGTTATAAATTATGTGTGGTTTCGATAACTTTTAAACCTAATCACTGGGCCAGCATTGGATCATAAAAGATTTTAATCAGGAATTTTTTTATTTCAACTTTGATAATAATACAATAAAACATTTTTAAGTTTTAATTAAAAATAATTTTTAATAGATGAATAAATAACTAGGTATTGTGGTAAATAATTAACTGTTATTCAAAATGAACACGTTTTAAAATATTTTGAAGCATGTTAAAATTTACAATTTAAATTCGATAAATATTTTCTATATAACCTAAACTTAATA